>NC_060183.1:6709790-6758846 GCF_021184085.1 Oncorhynchus gorbuscha
GGAGGGAGGGCAAACACACACAGGAGAAATACCAGGAGGGTGTGGGAAGGCCAAACACACACAGGAGAAATACCAGGAGGGATGGGGGAGGGCAAACACACACAGGAGAAATACCAGGAGGGGTGGGGGAGGGCAAACACACACAGGAAAAATACCAGGAGGGGAAGGTGAACACACACAGGAGAAATACCAGGAGGGGTGGGGGAGGGTAAACACACACAGGAGAAATACCAGGAGGGGTGGGGGGAGGGCAAACACACACAGGAGAAATACCAGGAGGGGTGGGGGGAGGGCAAACACACACAGGAGAAATACCAGGAGGGGTGAGGGGAGGGAGGGCAAACACACACAGGAGAAATACCAGGAGGGGGGGGAGGGCAAACACACACAGGAGAAATACCAGGAGGGGTGGGGGAGGGCAAACACACACAGGAGAAATACCAGGAGGGGTGGGGGGAGGGCAAACACACACAGGAGAAATACCAGGAGGGGTGAGGTGAGGGCAAGCACACACAGGAGAAATACCAGGAGGGGTGAGGGGAGGGCAAACACACACAGGAGAAATACCAGGAGGGGTGGGGGGAGGGCAAACACACACAGGAGAAATACCAGGAGGGGAGTGAGGAGGGCAAACACACACAGGAGAAATACCAGGAGGGGTGAGGGGAGGGGAGGGAAAACACACACAGGAGAAATACCAGGAGGGGTGGGGGGAGGGAGGGCAAACACACACAGGAGAAATAGCAGGAGGAGGGCAAACACACACAGGATAAATACCAGGAGGGGTGGGGGAGGGCAAACACACACAGGAGAAATACCAAGAGGGGAGGGCAAACACACACAGGAGAAATACCAGGAGGGGTGGGGGGAGGGCAAACACACACAGGAGAAATACCAGGAGGGATGAGGGGAGGGCAAACACACACAGGAGAAATACCAGGAGGGGTGAGGGGAGGGGAGGGCAAACACACACAGGAGAAATACCAGGAGGGGTGGGGGGAGGGCAAACACACACAGGAGAAATAGCAGGAGGGGTGAGGGGAGGGGAGGGCAAACACACACAGGAGAAATACCAGGAGGGGTGAGGGGAGGGGAGGGCAAACACACACAGGAGAAATACCAGGAGGGGTGCGGGGAGGGGAGGGCAAACACACACAGGAGAAATACCAGGAGGGGTGTGGGAAGGCCAAACACACACAGGAGAAATACCAGGAGGGATGGGGGAGGGCAAACACACACAGGAGAAATACCAGGAGGGGAAGGTGAACACACACAGGAGAAATACCAGGAGGGGTGGGGGAGGGTAAACACACACAGGAGAAATACCAGGAGGGGTGGGGGAGGGCAAACACACACAGGAGAAATACCAGGAGGGGTGGGGGAGGGGAGGGCAAACACACACAGGAGAAATAGCAGGAGGGGAGGGCAAACACACACAGGATAAATACCAGGAGGGCTGGGGGGAGGGCAAACACACACAGGAGAAATACCAAGAGGGGAGGGCAAACACACACAGGAGAAATACCAGGAGGGGTG
The DNA here is from genome assembly GCF_021184085.1 of Oncorhynchus gorbuscha. Taxonomy (NCBI): domain Eukaryota; kingdom Metazoa; phylum Chordata; class Actinopteri; order Salmoniformes; family Salmonidae; genus Oncorhynchus; species Oncorhynchus gorbuscha. The sequence continues at coordinate 6,711,327 of NC_060183.1, forward strand.
GGGGGAGGGCAAACACACACAGGAGAAATACCAGGAGGGATGAGGGGAGGGCAAACACACACAGGAGAAATACCAGGAGGGGTGAGGGGAGGGGAGGGCAAACACACACAGGAGAAATACCAGGAGGGGTGGGGGGAGGGCAAACACACACAGGAGAAATAGCAGGAGGGGTGAGGGGAGGGGAGGGCAAACACACACAGGAGAAATACCAGGAGGGGTGAGGGGAGGGGAGGGCAAACACACACAGGAGAAATACCAGGAGGGGTGCGGGGAGGGGAGGGCAAACACACACAGGAGAAATACCAGGAGGGGTGTGGGAAGGCCAAACACACACAGGAGAAATACCAGGAGGGATGGGGGGAGGGCAAACACACACAGGAGAAATACCAGGAGGGGTGGGGGGAGGGCAAACACACACAGGAAAAATACCAGGAGGGGAAGGTGAACACACACAGGAGAAATACCAGGAGGGGTGGGGGAGGGTAAACACACACAGGAGAAATACCAGGAGGGGTGGGGGAGGGCAAACACACACAGGAGAAATACCAGGAGGGGTGGGGGGAGGGCAAACACACACAGGAGAAATACCAGGAGGGGTGAGGGGGGAGGGGAGGGCAAACACACGCAGGAAAAATACCAGGAGGGGTGGGGGAGGGCAAACACACGCAGGAAAAATACCAGGAGGGGAGGGCAAACACACACAGGAAACAGACCGGGAGGGGTGGGGGGAAGGCAAACACACACAGGAGAAATACCAGGAGGGGAGGGAGGAGGGCAAACACACACAGGAGAAATACCAGGAGGGGTGGGGGAGGGCAAACACACGCAGGAAAAATTCCAGGAGGGGAGGGCAAACACACACAGGAAACATACCAGGAGGGGTGGGGGGAGGGCAAACACACACAGGAGAAATACCAGGAGGGGAGGGAGGAGGGCAAACACACACAGGAGAAATACCAGGAGGGGTGGGGGGAGGGCAAATACACACAGGAGAAATACCAGGAGGGGTGAGGGGAGGGGAGGGCAAACACACACAGGAGAAATACCAGGAGGGGTGGGCTGAGGGCAAACACACACAGGAGAAAAAGCAGGAGGGGTGAGGGGAGGGGAGGGCAAACACACACAGGAGAAATACCAGGAGGGGTGCGGGGAGGGGAGGGCAAACACACACAGGAGAAATACCAGGAGGGGTGGGGGGAGGGCAAACACACACAGGATAAATACCAGGAGGGGTGGGGGAGGGCAAACACACACAGGAGAAATACCAGGAGGGGTGGGGGAGGGCAAACACACACAGGAGAAATACCAGGAGGGGTGTGGGAAGGCCAAACACACACAGGAGAAATACCAGGAGGGGTGGGGGAGGGCAAACACACACAGGAGAAATACCAGGAGGGGTGGGGGGAGGGCAAACACACACAGGAAAAATACCAGGAGGGGAAGGTGAACACACACAGGAGAAATACCAGGAGGGGTGGGGGGAGGGTAAACACACACAGGAGAAATACCAGGAGGGGTGGGGGGAGGGCAAACACACACAGGAGAAATACCAGGAGGGGTGGGGGAGGGCAAACACACACAGGAGAAATACCAGGAGGGGTGAGGGAGGGGAGGGCAAACACACGCAGGAAAAATACCAGGAGGGGTGGGGGAGGGCAAACACACGCAGGAAAAATACCAGGAGGGGAGGGCAAACACACACAGGAAACAGACCGGGAGGGGGGGGGGGGAAGGCAAACACACACAGGAGAAATACCAGGAGGGGGAGGGAGGAGGGCAAACACACACAGGAGAAATACCAGGAGGGGTGAGGGGAGGGCAAACACACACAGGAGAAATACCAGGAGGGGTGAGGGGAGGGCAAACACACACAGGAGAAATACCAGGAGGGGTGAGGGAGGGCAAACACACACAGGAGAAATACCAGGAGGGGTGAGGGGAGGGCAAACACACACAGGAGAAATACCAGGAGGGGTGGGGGGAGGGCAAACACACACAGGAGAAATACCAGGAGGGGTGGGGGAGGGCAAACACACACAGGAGAAATACCAGGAGGGGTGGGGGAGGGCAAACACACACAGGAGAAATACCAGGAGGGGTGGGGGGAGGACAAACACACACAGGAGAAATACCAGGAGGGGTGAGGGGAGGGCAAACACACACAGGAGAAATACCAGGAGGGGTGAGGGAGGGCAAACACACACAGGAGAAATACCAGGAGGGGTGGGGGGAGGCAAATACCAGGAGGGGTGGGGGAGGGCAAACACACACAGGAGAAATACCAGGAGGGTGGGGGAGGGCAAACACACACAGGAGAAATACCAGGAGGGGTGGGGGAGGGCAAACACACACAGGAGAAATACCAGGAGGGGTGGGGGAGGGCAAACACACACAGGAGAAATACCAGGAGGGGTGAGGGGAGGGCAAGCACACACAGGAGAAATACCAGGAGGGGTGAGGGGAGGGCAAACACACACAGGAGAAATACCAGGAGGGGTGGGGGAGGGCAAACACACACAGGAGAAATACCAGGAGGGGAGGGAGGAGGGCAAACACACACAGGAGAAATACCAGGAGGGGTGAGGGAGGGGAGGAAAACACACACAGGAGAAATACCAGGAGGGGTGGGGGGGGGGGGAGGGCAAACACACACAGGAGAAATAGCAGGAGGGGAGGGCAAACACACACAGGATAAATACCAGGAGGGGTGGGGGGAGGGCAAACACACACAGGAGAAATACCAAGAGGGGAGGGCAAACACACACAGGAGAAATACCAGGAGGGGTGGGGGAGGGCAAACACACACAGGAGAAATACCAGGAGGGATGAGGGGAGGGCAAACACACACAGGAGAAATACCAGGAGGGGTGAGGGGGGGAGGGCAAACACACACAGGAGAAATACCAGGAGAGGTGGGGGGAGGGCAAACACACACAGGAGAAATAGCAGGAGGGGTGAGGGGAGGGGAGGGCAAACACACACAGGAGAAATACCAGGAGGGGTGAGGGGAGGGGAGGGCAAACACACACAGGAGAAATACCAGGAGGGGTGCGGGGAGGGAGGGCAAACACACACAGGAGAAATACCAGGAGGGGTGTGGGAAGGCCAAACACACACAGGAGAAATACCAGGAGGGATGGGGGAGGGCAAACACACACAGGAGAAATACCAGGAGGGGTGGGGGGAGGGGGGGGGAGGGCAAACACACACAGGAAAAATACCAGGAGGGGGAAGGTGAACACACACAGGAGAAATACCAGGAGGGGTGGGGGGAGGGTAAACACACACAGGAGAAATACCAGGAGGGGTGGGGGGAGGGCAAACACACACAGGAGAAATACCAGGAGGGGTGGGGGGAGGGCAAACACACACAGGAGAAATACCAGGAGGGGTGAGGGGGGGAGGGCAAACACACACAGGAGAAATACCAGGAGGGTGGGGGAGGGCAAACACACACAGGAGAAATACCAGGAGGGGTGGGGGAGGGCAAACACACACAGGAGAAATACCAGGAGGGGTGGGGGAGGGCAAACACACACAGGAGAAATACCAGGAGGGGTACCAGGAGGGGAGGGGCAAACACACACAGGAGAAATACCAGGAGGGGTGGGGGGGGAGGGCAAAACACACAGGAGAAATACAGGAGAAATACCAGGAGGGGTGGGGGGGGGAGGGCAGGGGTGGGGTGGGGGAGGGCAAACACACACAGGAGAAATACCAGGAGGGGGTGGGGGAGGGCAAACACACACAGGAGAAATACCAGGAGGGGTGAGGGGGAGGGCAAACACACACAGGAGAAATACCAAGGGGGAGGGCAAACACACCAGGAGAAATACCAGGAGGGGTGAGGGGGGAGGGCAAACACACACAGGAGAAATACCAGGAGGGGATGGGGGAGGGCAAACACACACAGGAGAAATACCAGGAGGGTGTGGGGGGAGGGCAAACACACACAGGAGAAATACCAGGAGGGGGAGGGCAAACACACACAGGGGAGAAATAGCAGGAGGGGGAGGGGAGGGAGGGCAAACACACACAGGAGAAATACCAGGAGGGGTGGGGGAGGGGCAAACACACACACAGGAGAAATACCAGGGGAGGGCAAACACACACAGGAGAAATACCAGGAGGGGTGGGGAGGCCAAACACACACAGGAGAAATACCAGGAGGGATGGGGTGAGGGCAAACACACACAGGAGAAATACCAGGAGGGAAGGTGAACACACACAGGAGAAATACCAGGAGGGGTGGGGGAGGGTAAAAACACAGGAGAAATACCAGGAGGGGGAGACAATACCAGGAGGGGTGGGGGGAGGGGAGGGCAAACACACACAGGAGAAATACCAGGAGGGGGAGGGCAAACACACACAGGATAAATACCAGGAGGGCTGGGGGAGGGCAAACACACACAGGAGAAATACCAAGAGGGGGGGGGAGGGCAAACACACACAGGAGAAATACCAGGAGAAATACCAGGGGGTGGGGGGAGGGCAAACACACACAGGAGAAATACCAGGAGGGATGGGGGAGGCAAACACACACAGGAGAAATACCAGGAGGGGTGAGGGGAGGGAGGGCAAACACACACAGGAGAAATACCAGGAGGGGTGGGGGAGGGCAAACACACACAGGAGAAATAGCAGGAGGGGTGAGGGGAGGGGAGGGCAAACACACACAGGAGAAATACCAGGAGGGGTGAGGGGAGGGGAGGGCAAACACACACAGGAGAAATACCAGGAGGGTGCGGGAGGGGAGGGCAAACACACACAGGAGAAATACCAGGAGGGGTGTGGGAAGGCCAAACACACACAGGAGAAATACCAGGAGGGATGGGGGGAGGGCAAACACACACAGGAGAAATACCAGGAGGGGTGGGGGGAGGGCAAACACACACAGGAAAAATACCAGGAGGGAAGGTGAACACACACAGGAGAAATACCAGGAGGGGTGGGGGGAGGGTAAACACACACAGGAGAAATACCAGGAGGGGTGGGGGAGGGCAAACACACACAGGAGAAATACCAGGAGGGGTGGGGGAGGGCAAACACACACAGGAGAAATACCAGGAGGGGTGGGGGGAGGGGAGGGCAAACACACACAGGAAAAAATACCAGGAGGGGTGGGGGAGGGCAAACACACACAGGAAAAATACCAGGAGGGAGGGCAAACACACACAGGAAACAGACCGGGAGGGGTGGGGGAAGGCAAACACACACAGGAGAAATACCAGGAGGGGAGGGAGGAGGGCAAACACACACAGGAGAAATACCAGGAGGGGTGGGGGAGGGCAAACACACGCAGGAAAAATTCCAGGAGGGGAGGGCAAACACACACAGGAAACATACCAGGAGGGGTGGGGGAGGGCAAACACACACAGGAGAAATACCAGGAGGGGGAGGAGGGGCAAACACACACAGGAGAAATACCAGGAGGGGTGGGGGAGGGCAAATACACACAGGAGAAATACCAGGAGGGGTGAGGGGAGGGGAGGGCAAACACACACAGGAGAAATACCAGGAGGGGTGGGGGAGGGCAAACACACACAGGAGAAAAGCAGGAGGGGTGAGGAGGGAGGGCAAACACACACAGGAGAAATACCAGGAGGGGTGCAGGAGGGGGGGAGGGCAAACACACACAGGAGAAATACCAGGAGGGGTGGGGGAGGGCAAACACACACAGGAGAAATACCAGGAGGGGGGTGGGGGGAGGGCAAACACACACAGGAGAAATACCAGGAGGGGTGGGGGGAGGGCAAACACACACAGGAGAAATACCAGGAGGGGTGTGGGAAGGCCAAACACACACAGGAGAAATACCAGGAGGGGTGGGGGGAGGGCAAACACACACAGGAGAAATACCAGGAGGGGTGGGGGGAGGGCAAACACACACAGGAAAAATACCAGGAGGGGAAGGTGAACACACACAGGAGAAATACCAGGAGGGGTGGGGGAGGGTAAACACACACAGGAGAAATACCAGGAGGGGTGGGGGAGGGCAAACACACACAGGAGAAATACCAGGAGGGGTGGGGGGAGGGCAAACACACACAGGAGAAATACCAGGAGGGGTGAGGGGAGGGGAGGGCAAACACACGCAGGAAAAATACCAGGAGGGGTGGGGGAGGGCAAACACACGCAGGAAAAATACCAGGAGGGGAGGGCAAACACACACAGGAAACAGACCGGGAGGGGTGGGGGAAGGCAAACACACACAGGAGAAATACCAGGAGGGGAGGGAGGAGGGCAAACACACACAGGAGAAATACCAGGAGGGGTGGGGGAGGGCAAACACACGCAGGAAAATACCAGGAGGGGAGGGCAAACACACACAGGAAACATACCAGGAGGGGTGGGGGGAGGGCAAACACACACAGGAGAAATACCAGGAGGGGAGGAGGAGGGCAAACACACACAGGAGAAATACCAGGAGGGGTGGGGGGAGGGCAAATACACACAGGAGAAATACCAGGAGGGGTGAGGGGAGGGGAGGGCAAACACACACAGGAAAAATAGCAGGAGGGGTGGGCTGAGGGCAAACACACACAGGAGAAATAGCAGGAGGGGTGAGGGGAGGGGAGGGCAAACACACACAGGAGAAATACCAGGAGGGGTGCGGGGAGGGGAGGGCAAACACACACAGGAGAAATAGCAGGAGAGGAGGGCAAACACACACAGGAGAAATACCAGGAGGGGGGGGGGGGGAGGGCAAACACACACAGGAGAAATACCAGGAGGGGTGGGGGAGGGCAAACACACACAGGAGAAATACCAGGAGGGTGGGGGGAGGGCAAACACACACAGGAGAAATACCAGGAGGGGTGGGCAAACACACACAGGGAGGAGGGGCAAAACACACAGGAGAAATACCAGGAGGGGGGTGGGGGAGGGCAAACACACACAGGAGAAATACCAGGAGGGGTGGGGGAGGGCAAACACACACAGGAGAAATACCAGGAGGGGTGAGGGGGGAGGGCAAACACACACAGGAGAAATACCAGGAGGGGTGGGGAGGGCAAACACACGAGGAAAAATACCAGGAGGGGAGGGCAAACACACACAGGAAAATACCGGGAGGGGTGGGGGAGGGCAAACACACACAGGAAAATACCAGGAGGGGAGGGAGGAGGGCAAACACACACAGGAGAAATACCAGGAGGGGTGGGGGGAGGGCAAACACACACAGGAGAAATACCAGGAGGAGGGAGGAAACATACCAGGAGGGGTGGGGGAGGGCAAACACACACAGGAGAAATACCAGGAGGGGGGGGGGCAAAAACACACAGGAGAAATACCAGGAGGGGTGGGGGGAGGGCAAACACACACAGGAGAAATACCAGGAGGGGTGAGGGGAGGGGAGGGCAAACACACACAGGAAAAATAGCAGGAGGGGTGGGGGAGGGCAAAACACACAGGAGAAATAGCAGGAGGGGTGAGGGAGGGGAGGGCAAACACACACAGGAGAAATACCAGGAGGGGGTGCAGGGGGTGGGGAGGGCAAACACACACAGGAGAAATAGCAGGAGGGGAGGAGGGCAAACAAACACACAGGAGAAATACCAGGAGGGGTGCGGGGAGGGGGGGGAGGGCAAAGGGCAAAACACACAGGAGAAATACCAGGAGGGGTGGGGGGAGGGCAAACACACACAGGAGAAATACCAGGAGGGGTGGGGGAGGGCAAACACACACAGGAGAAATACCAGGAGGTGGGGGAGGGCAAACACACACAGGAGAAATACCAGGATAAGGGCTGGGGGAGGATAAACACACACAGGAGAAATACCAGGAGGGGTGGGGGGAGGGCAAACACACACAGGAGAAATACCAGGAGGGGTGGGGGAGGGCAAACACACACAGGAGAAATACCAGGAGGGGTGAGGGGAGGGGAGGGCAAACACACACAGGAGAAATACCAGGAGGGGTGCGGGGAGGGGAGGGCAAACACACACAGGAGAAATAGCAGGAGAGGAGGGCAAACACACACAGGAGAAATACCAGGAGGGGTGGGGGAGGGCAAACACACACAGGAGAAATACCAGGAGGGGTGGGGGAGGGCAAACACACACAGGAGAAATACCAGGAGGGGTGGGGGAGGGCAAACACACACAGGAGAAATACCAGGAGGGGGGGGGGAGGGCAAACACACACAGGAGAAATACCCAGGGGGGGGGGGATAAACACACACAGGAGAAATACCAGGAGGGGTGGGGGGAGGGCAAACACACACAGGAGAAATACCAGGAGGGTGGGGGAGGGCAAACACACACAGGAGAAATACCAGGAGGGGTGAGGGGAGGGGGGAGGGCAAACACACGCAGGAAAAATACCAGGAGGGGTGGGGGGAGGGCAAACACACGCAGGAAAAATACCAGGAGGGAAGGGCAAACACACACAGGAAACAGACCGGGAGGGGGGGGGGAAGGCAAACACACACAGGAGAAATACCAGGAGGGGAGGGAGGAGGGCAAACACACACAGGAGAAATACCAGGAGGGGTGGGGGAGGGCAAACACACGCAGGAAAAATACCAGGAGGGGAGGGCAAACACACACAGGAAACATACCAGGAGGGGTGGGGGGAGGGCAAACACACACAGGAGAAATACCAGGAGGGGTGGGGGAGGGCAAACACACACAGGAGAAATACCAGGAGGGGTGAGGGGAGGGAGGGCAAACACACACAGGAAAAATAGCAGGAGGGGTGGGCTGAGGGCAAACACACACAGGAGAAATAGCAGGAGGGGTGAGGGGAGGGGGGGAGGGCAAACACACACAGGAGAAATACCAGGAGGGGTGCGGGAGGGGAGGGCAAACACACACAGGAGAAATAGCAGGAGAGGAGGGCAAACACACACAGGAGAAATACCAGGAGGGGTGGGGGAGGGCAAACACACACAGGAGAAATACCAGGAGGGGTGGGGGGGGAGGGCAAACACACACAGGAGAAATACCAGGAGGGGTGGGGGGAGGGCAAACACACACAGGAGAAATACCAGGAGGGGTGGGGGGAGGGCAAACACACACAGGAGAAATACCATAAGGGCTGGGGGTAGGATAAACACACACAGGAGAAATACCAGGAGGGGTGGGGGGAGGGCAAACACACACAGGAAAAATACCAGGAGGGAGGGCAAACACACACAGGGAAAAATACCAGGAGGGGTGGGGGAGGGCAAACACACACAGGAAAAATACAAAGAGGGGAGGGCAAACACACACAGGAAACATACCAGGAGGGGTGGGGGAGGGCAAACACACACAGGAGAAATACCAGGAGGGTGGGGGAGGGCAAACACACACAGGAAACATACCAGGAGGGGTGGGGGGAGGGCAAACACACACAGGAGAAATACCAGGAGGGGAGGGAGGAGGGCAAACACACACAGGAGAAATACCAGGAGGGGTGGGGGAGGGCAAATACACACAGGAGAAATACCAGGAGGGGTGAGGGAGGGGGGAGGGCAAACACACACAGGAGAAATACCAGGAGGGGTGGGCTGAGGGCAAACACACACAGGAGAAATAGCAGGAGGGGTGAGGGGAGGGGAGGGCAAACACACACAGGAGAAATACCAGGAGGGGTGCGGGGGAGGGGAGGGCAAACACACACAGGAGAAATAGCAGGAGAGGAGGGCAAACACACACAGGAGAAATACCAGGAGGGGTGGGGGAGGGCAAACACACACAGGAGAAATACCAGGAGGGGTGGGGGAGGGCAAACACACACAGGAGAAATACCAGGAGGGGTGGGGGAGGGCAAACACACACAGGAGAAATACCAGGAGGGGTGGGGGGAGGGCAAACACACACAGGAGAAATACCATAAGGGCTGGGGGAGGGGAGGGCAAACACACACAGGAGAAATACCAGGAGGGGTGGGGGAGGGCAAACACACACAGGAGAAATAGCAGGAGGGGTGAGGGAGGGGAGGGCAAACACACACAGGAGAAATACCAGGAGGGGTGAGGGGAGGGGAGGGCAAACACACACAGGAGAAATACCAGGAGGGGTGCGGGGAGGGGAGGGCAAACACACACAGGAGAAATACCAGGAGGGGTGTGGGAAGGCCAAACACACACAGGAGAAATACCAGGAGGGATGGGGGAGGGCAAACACACACAGGAGAAATACCAGGAGGGGTGGGGGAGGGCAAACACACACAGGAAAAATACCAGGAGGGGAAGGTGAACACACACAGGAGAAATACCAGGAGGGGTGAGGGGAGGGGGAGGGCAAACACACGCAGGAAAAATACCAGGAGGGGTGGGGGGAGGGCAAACACACGCAGGAAAAATACCAGGAGCGGAGGGCAAACACACACAGGAAACAGACCGGGAGGGGTGGGGGAAGGCAAACACACACAGGAGAAATACCAGGAGGGGAGGGAGGAGGGCAAACACACACAGGAGAAATACCAGGAGGGGTGGGGGGAGGGCAAACACACGCAGGAAAAATACCAGGAGGGGAGGGCAAACACACACAGGAAACATACCAGGAGGGGGGGGGGGAGGGAGGGCAAACACACACAGGAGAAATACCAGGAGGGGTGGGGGGAGGGCAAACACACACAGGAGAAATACCAGGAGGGGTGGGGGGAGGGCAAACACACACAGGAGAAATACCAGGAGGGGTGGGGGAGGGCAAACACACACAGGAGAAATACCAGGAGGGGTGGGGGAGGGCAAACACACACAGGAGAAATACCAGGAGGGGAGGGAGGAGGGCAAACACACACAGGAGAAATACCAGGAGGGGTGGGGGAGGGCAAATACACACAGGAGAAATACCAGGAGGGGTGAGGGAGGGGAGGGCAAACACACACAGGAAAAATAGCAGGAGGGGTGGGCTGAGGGCAAACACACACAGGAGAAATAGCAGGAGGGGTGAGGGGGGGAGGGCAAACACACACAGGAGAAATACCAGGAGGGGTGGGGGAGGGGAGGGCAAACACACACAGGAGAAATAGCAGGAGAGGAGGGCAAACACACACAGGAGAAATACCAGGAGGGGTGGGGGGAGGGCAAACACACACAGGAGAAATACCAGGAGGGGTGGGGGAGGGCAAACACACACAGGAGAAATACCAGGAGGGGTGGGGGAGGGCAAACACACACAGGAGAAATACCAGGAGGGGTGGGGGGAGGGCAAACACACACAGGAGAAATACCATAAGGGCTGGGGGTAGGATAAACACACACAGGAGAAATACCAGGAGGGGTGGGGGAGGGCAAACACACACAGGAAAAATACCAGGAGGGGAGGGCAAACACACACAGGGAAAAATACCAGGAGGGGTGGGGGAGGGCAAACACACACAGGAAAAATACAAAGAGGGGAGGGCAAACACACACAGGAAACATACCAGGAGGGGTGGGGGGAGGGCAAACACACACAGGAGAAATACCAGGAGGGGTGGGGGAGGGCAAACACACACAGGAAACATACCAGGAGGGGTGGGGGAGGGCAAACACACACAGGAGAAATACCAGGAGGGGAGGGAGGAGGGCAAACACACACAGGAGAAATACCAGGAGGGGTGGGGGAGGGCAAATACACACAGGAGAAATACCAGGAGGGGTGAGGGGAGGGGAGGGCAAACACACACAGGAGAAATACCAGGAGGGGTGGGCTGAGGGCAAACACACACAGGAGAAATAGCAGGAGGGGTGAGGGGAGGGGAGGGCAAACACACACAGGAGAAATACCAGGAGGGGTGAGGGGAGGGGAGGGCAAACACACACAGGAGAAATAGCAGGAGAGGAGGGCAAACACACACAGGAGAAATACCAGGAGGGGTGGGGGAGGGCAAACACACACAGGAGAAATACCAGGAGGGGTGGGGGAGGGCAAACACACACAGGATAAATACCAGGAGGGGTGGGGGGAGGGCAAACACACACAGGAGAAATACCAGGAGGGGTGGGGGAGGGCAAACACACACAGGAGAAATACCATAAGGGCTGGGGGTAGGATAAACACACACAGGAGAAATACCAGGAGGGGTGGGGGAGGGCAAACACACACAGGAAAAATACCAGGAGGGGAGGGCAAACACACACAGGAAAAATACCAGGAGGGGTGGGGGGAGGGCAAACACACACAGGAAAAATACAAAGAGGGGAGGGCAAACACACACAGGAAACATACCAGGAGGGGTGGGGGAGGGCAAACACACACAGGAGAAATACCAGGAGGGGTGGGGGGAGGGCAAACACACACAGGAAACATACCAGGGGGGGGTGGGGGGAGGGCAAACACACACAGGAGAAATACCAGGAGGGGAGGGAGGAGGGCAAACACACACAGGAGAAATACCAGGAGGGGTGGGGGAGGGCAAACACACACAGGAGAAATACCAGGAGGGAGGGCAAACACACACAGGAAAAATACCAGGAGGGGTGGGGGGAGGGCAAACACACACAGGAAAAATACAAAGAGGGGAGGGCAAACACACACGAGGAAACATACCAGGAGGGGTGGGGGAGGGCAAACACACACAGGAGAAATACCAGGAGGGGTGGGGGGATGGCAAACACACACAGGAGAAATACCAGGAGGGGAGGGCAAACACACACAGGAAAAATACCAGGAGGGGTGGGGGGAGGGCAAACACACACAGGAAAAATACCAGGAGGGGAGGGCAAACACACACAGGACAAATACCAGGAGGGGTGGGGGAGGGCAAACACACACAGGAGAAATACCAGGAGGGGAGGGAGGAGGGCAAACACAGACAGGAGAAATAGCAGGAGGGGTGAGGGGGAGGAGGGCAAACACACACAGGAGAAATACCAGGATGGGAGGGCAAACACACACAGGAAAAATACCAGGAGGGGTGGGGGAGGGCAAACACAAACAGGAAAAATACCAGGAGGGGTGGGGGAGGGCAAACACACACAGGAGAAATACCAGGAGGGGAGGGAGGAGGGCAAACACACACAGGAGAAATACCAGGAGGGGTGGGGGTAGGGCATACACACACAGGAGAAATACCAGGAGGGGTGAGGGGAGGGGAGGGCAAACACACACAGGAGAAATACCAGGAGGGGTGGGGGAGGGTAAACACACACAGGATAAATAACAGGAGGGGAGGAGGAGGGCAAACACACACAGGAGAAATACCAGGAGGGGTGGGGAGGGCAAACACACACAGGAGAAATACCAGGAGGGGTGAGGGGAGGGGAGGGCAAACACACACAGGAGAAATACCAGGAGGGGAGGACAAACACACACAGGAGAAATACCAGGAGGGGTGGGGGAGGGCAAACACACACAGGAGAAATAGCAGGAGGGGTGAGGGGAGGGAGGGCAAGCACACACAGGAGAAATACCAGGAGGGTGCGAGGAGGGAGGGCAAACACACACAGGAGAAATAGCAGGAGGGGAGGGCAAACACACACAGGAGAAATACCAGGAGGGGTGGGGGAGGGCAAACACACACAGGAGAAATACAAGGAGGGGTGGGGGGGGGCAAACATACACAGGAGAAATACCAGGAGGGGTGGGGGAGGGCAAACACACACAGGAGAAATACCAGAAGGGGTGGGGGAGGATAAACACACACAGGAGAAATACCAGGAGGGGTGGGGGAGGGCAAACACACACAGGATAAATACCAGGAGGGGTGGGGGAGGGCAAACACACACAGGAGAAATACCAGAAGGGGTGGGGGAGGATAAACACACACAGGAGAAATACCAGGAGGGGTGGGGGAGGGCAAACACACACAGGAAAAATACCAGGAGGAGGGCAAACGCACACAGGAAAAATACCAGGAGGGGTGGGGGAGGGCAAACACACACAGGAGAAATACCAGGAGGGGTGGGGGAGGGCAAACACACACAGGAAAAATACCAGGAGGGGAGGGCAAACGCACACAGGAAAAATACCAGGAGGGGTGGGGGAGGGCAAACACACACAGGAGAAATACCAGGAGGGGAGGGCAAACACACACAGGAAAAATACCAGGAGGGGAGGGCAAACACACAGGAAAAATACCAGGAGGGGTGGGGGAGGGCAAACACACACAGGAAAAATACCAGGAGGGGAGGGCAAACACACACAGGAAAAATACCAGGAGGGGTGGGGGGAGGGCAAACACACACAGGAGAAATAGCAGGAGGGGTGGGGGAGGGCAAACACACACAGGAGAAATACCAGGAGGGGTGAGGGGAGGGGGAGGGCAAACACACACAGGAGAAATACCAGGAGGAGGGCAAACACACACAGGAAAAATACCAGGAGGGGTGGGGGAGGGCAAACACACACAGGAGAAATACCAGGAGGGGTGAGGGGAGGGGAGGGCAAACACACACAGGAGAAATACCAGGAGGCGAGGGCAAACACACACAGGAGAAATACCAGGAGGGGTGGGGGAGGGCAAACACACACAGGAGAAATAGCAGGAGGGGTGAGGGGAGGGAGGGCAAACACACACAGGAGAAATACCAGGAGGGTGCGGTGAGGGGAGGGCAAACACACACAGGAGAAATAGCAGGAGGAGGGCAAACACACACAGGAGAAATACCAGGAGGGGTGGGGGAGGGCAAACACACAGGAGAAATACAAGGAGGGGTGGGGGAGGGCAAACATACACAGGAGAAATACCAGGAGGGGTGGGGGGAGGGCAAACACACACAGGAAAAATACCAGAAGGGGTGGGGGGAGGATCAAATCAAATCAAATCAAAATCAAATCAAATCAAATCAAATTGTATTTGTCACATACACATGGTTAGCAGATGTTAATGCGAGTGTAGCGAAATGCTTGTGCTTCTAGTTCCGACAATGCAGTGATAACCAACAAGTAATCTAACTAACAATTCCAAAACTACTGTCTTATACACAGTGTAAGGGGATAAGGAACATGTACATAAGGATATATGAATGAGTGATGGTACAGAGCAGCATACAGTAGATGGTATTGAGTACAGTATATACATATGAGATGAGTGTGTAGACAAAGTAAACAAAGTGGCATAGTTAAAGTGGCTAGTGATACATGTGTTACATAAGGATGCAGTCGATGATGTAGAGTACAGTATATACATATGCATATGAGATGAATAATGTAGGGTAAGTAACATTATATAAGGTAGCATTGTTTAAAGTGGCTAGTGATATATTTACATCATTTCCCATCAATTCCCATTATTAAAATGGCTGGAGTTGGGTCAGTGTCAATGACAGTGTGTTGGCAGCAGCCACTCAGTGTTAGTGGTGGCTGTTTAACAGTCTGATGGCCTTGAGATAGAAGCTGTTTTTCAGTCTCTCGGTCCCAGCTTTGATGCACCTGTACTGACCTCGCCTTCTGGATGATAGCGGGGTGAACAGGCAGTGGTTCGGGTGGTTGATGTCCTTGATGATCTTTATGGCCTTCCTGTAACAACGGGTGGTGTAGGTGTCCTGGAGGGCAGGTAGTTTGCCCCCGGTGATGCGTTGTGCAGTCCTCACTACCCTCTGGAGAGCCTTACGGTTGAGGGCGGAGCAGTTGCCGTACCAGGCGGTGATACAGCCCGCCAGGATGCTCTCGATTGTGCATCTGTAGAAGTTTGTGAGTGCTTTTGGTGACAAGCCGAATTTCTTCAGCCTCCTGAGGTTGAATAGGCGCTGCTGCGCTTCTTCACGCGCTGTCAGTGTGAGTGGACCAATTCAGTTTGTCTGTGATGTGTATGCCGAGGAACTTAAAACTAGCTACCCTCTCCACTACTGTTCCATCGATGTGGATAGGGGTGTTCCCTCTGCTGTTTCCTGAAGTCCACAATCATCTCCTTAGTTTTGTTGACGTTGAGTGTGAGGTTATTTTCCTGACACCACACTCCGAGGGCCCTCACCTCCTCCCTGTAGGCCGTCTCGTCGTTGTTGGTAATCAAGCCTACCACTGTTGTGTCGTCCGCAAACTTGATGATTGAGTTGGAGGCGTGCGTGGCCACGCAGTCGTGGGTGAACAGGGAGTACAGGAGAGGGCTCAGAACGCACCCTTGTGGGGCCCCGTGTTGAGGATCAGCGGGGAGGAGATGTTGTTGCCTACCCTTACCACCTGGGGGCGGCCCGTCAGGAAGTCCAGTACCCAGTTGCACAGGCGGGGTCGAGACCCAGGGTCTCGAGCTTGATGACGAGCTTGGAGGGTACTATGATGTTGAATGCCGAGCTGTAGTCGATGAACAGCATTCTCACATAGGTATTCCTCTTGTCCAGGTGGGTTAGGGCAGTGTGCAGTGTGGTTGAGATTGCATCGTCTGTGGACCTATTTGGGCGGTAAGCAAATTGGAGTGGGTCTAGGGTGTCAGGTAGGGTGGAGGTGATATGGTCCTTGACTAGTCTCTCAAAGCACTTCATGATGACGGAAGTGAGTGCTACGGGCGGTAGTCGTTTAGCTCAGTTACCTTAGCTTTCTTGGGAACAGGAACAATGGTGGCCCTCTTGAAGCATGTGGGAACAGCAGACTGGTATAGGGATTGATTGAATATGTCCGTAAACACACCGGCCAGCTGGTCTGCGCATGCTCTGAGGGCGCGGCTGGGGATGCCGTCTGGGCCTGCAGCCTTGCGAGGGTTAACACGTTTAAATGTCTTACTCACCTCGGCTGCAGTGAAGGAGAGACCGCATGTTTCCGTTGCAGGCCGTGTCAGTGGCACTGTATTGTCCTCAAAGCGGGCAAAAAAGTTATTTAGTCTGCCTGGGAGCAAGACATCCTGGTCCGTGACTGGGCTGGATTTCATCTTGTAGTCCGTGATTGACTGTAGACCCTGCCACATGCCTCTTGTGTCTGAGCCATTGAATTGAGATTCCACTTTGTCTCTGTACTGACGCTTAGCTTGTTTAATAGCCTTACGGAGGGAATAGCTGCACTGTTTGTATTCAGTCATATTGCCAGACACCTTGCCCTGATTAAAAGCAGTGGTTCGCGCTTTCAGTTTCACGCGAATGCTGCCATCAATCCACGGTTTCTGGTTAGGGAATGTTTTTATCGTTGCTATGGGAACGACATCTTCGACGCACGTTCTAATGAACTCGCACACCGAATCAGCGTATTCGTCAATATTCCCATCTGACGCAATACGAAACATGTCCCAGTCCACGTGATGGAAGCAGTCTTGGAGTGTAGAGTCAGCTTGGTCTGACCAGCGTTGGACAGACCTCAGCGTGGGAGCCTCTTGTTTTAATTTCTGCCTGTAGGCAGGGATCAGCAAAATGGAGTCGTGGTCAGCTTTCCCGAAAGGGGGGCGGGGCAGGGCCTTATATGCGTCGCGGAAGTTAGAGTAACAATGATCCAAGGTTTTACCACCCCTGGTTGCGCAATCGATATGCTGATAAAATTTAGGGAGTCTTGTTTTCAGATTGGCTTTGTTAAAATCCCCAGCTACAATGAATGCAGCCTCCGGATAAATGTTTTCCAGTTTGCAAAGAGTTAAATAAAGTTCGTTCAGAGCCATCGATGTGTCTGCTTGGGGGGGGATATATACGGCTGTGATTATAATCGAAGAGAATTCTCTTGGAAGATAATGCGGTCTACATTTGATTGAGAGGAATTCTAAATCAGGTGAACAGAAGGATCTGAGTTCCTGTATGTTTCCTTCATCACACCATGTCCCGTTAGTCATGAGGCATACGCCCCCGCCACTCTTCTTACCAGAGAGATGTTTGTTTCTGTCGGCGCGATGCGTGGAGAAACCCGTTGGCTGCACCGCCCTGGATAGCGTTTTCCCAGTAAGCCATGTCTCCGTAAAGCAGAGAACGTTGCAGTCTCTGATGTCCCTCTGGAATGCCACCCTTGCTCTGATTTCATCAACCTTGTTGTAGAGAGACTGGACATTGGCAAGAAGAATACTGGGAAGTGGTGCGCGATGTGCCCTTTTTCGGAGTCTGACCAGAACACCGCCGCGTTTCCCTCTTTTTCGGAGTCGTTTCCTTGGGTCGCTGCATGCAATCCATTCCGTTGTCCTGTTTGTAAGGCAGAACACAGGATCCGCGTCGCGGAAAACATATTCTTGGTCGTACTGATGGTGAGTTGACGCTGATCTTATATTCAGTAGTTCTTCTCGACTGTATGTAATGAAACCTAAGATGACCTGGGGTACTAATGTAAGAAATAACACGTAAAAAAACAAAAAACTGCATAGTTTCCTAGGAACGCGAAGCGAGGCGGCCATCTCAGTCGGCGCCGGAAGGATACACACACAGGAGAAATACCAGGAGGGGTGGGGGAGGGCAAACACACACAGGAAAAATACCAGGAGGGGAGGGCAAACACACAGGAAAAATACCAGGAGGGGTGGGGGAGGGCAAACACACACAGGAGAAATACCAGGAGGGGAGGGCAAACACACACAGGAAAAATACCAGGAGGGGAGGGCAAACACACACAGGAAAAATACCAGGAGGGGTGGGGGAGGGCAAACACACACAGGAAAAATACCAGGAGGGGAGGGCAAACACACACAGGAAAAATACCAGGAGGGGTGGGGGAGGGCAAACACACACAGGAAAAATACCAGGAGGGAGGGCAAACACACACAGGAAAAATACCAGGAGGGGTGGGGGAGGGCAAACACACACAGGAGAAATAGCAGGAGGGGTGGGGGGAGGGCAAACACACACAGGAGAAATACCAGGAGGGGAGGGCAAACACACACAGGAAAAATACCAGGAGGGGTGGGGGAGGGCAAACACACACAGGAAAAATACCAGGAGGGGAGGGCAAACACACAGGAAAAATACCAGGAGGGGTGGGGGGTGAGCAAACACACACAGCAGAAATACCAGGAGGGGAGGGAGGAGGGCAAACACACACAGGAGAAATACCAGGATGGGTGGGGGAGGGCAAACACACACAGGAGAAATACCAGGAGGGGTGAGGGGAGGGGAGGGCAAACACACACAGGAGAAATACCAGGAGGGGTGGGGGAGGGCAAACACACACAGGAGAAATACCAGGAGGGGTGAGGGAGGGGAGGGCAAACACACACAGGAGAAATACCAGGAGGGGAGGGCAAACACACACAGGAAAAATACCAGAAGGGGTGGGGGAGGGCAAACACACACAGGAGAAATACCAGGAGGGGTGAGGGGAGGGAGGGCAAACACACACAGGAGAAATACCAGGAGGGGAGGGCAAACACACACAGGAGAAATACCAGGAGGGGTGGGGGAGGGAAAACACACACAGGAGAAATAGCAGGAGGGGTGAGGGGAGGGGAGGGCAAACACACACAGGAGAAATACCAGGAGGGGTGCGGTGAGGGGAGGGCAAACACACACAGGAGAAATACCAGGAGGGGTGGGGGAGGGCAAACACACACAGGAGAAATACAAGGAGGGGTGGGGGAGGGCAAACATACACAGGAGAAATACCAGGAGGGGTGGGGGAGGGCAAACTCACACAGGAGAAATACCAGAAGGGGTGGGGGGAGGATAAACACACACAGGAGAAATACCAGGAGGGGTGGGGGGAGGGCAAACACACACAGGAAAAATACCAGGAGGGGAGGGCAAACACACAGGAAAAATACCCGGATCAAATCAAATCAAATCAAATCAAATTTATTTATATAGCCCTTCGTACATCAGCTGATATCTCAAAGTGCTGTACAGAAACCCAGCCTAAAACCCCAAACAGCAAACAATGCAGGTGTAAAAGCACGGTGGCTAGGAAAAACTCCCTAGAAAGGCCAAAACCTAGGAAGAAACCTAGAGAGGAACCGGGCTATGTGGGGTGGCCAGTCCTCTTCTGGCTGTGCCGGGTAGAGATTATAACAGAACATGACCAAGATGTTCAAATGTTCATAAATGACCAGCATGGTCAAATAATAATAAGGCAGAACAGTTGAAACTGGAGCAGCAGCACAGTCAGGTGGACTGGGGACAGCAAGGAGCCATCATGTCAGGTAGTCCTGGGGCACGGTCCTAGGGCTCAGGTCCTCCGAGAGAGAGAAAGAAAGAGAGAATTAGAGAGAGCATATGTGGGGTGGCCAGTCCTCTTCTGGCTGTGCCGGGTGGAGATTATAACAGAACGTGGCCAAGATGTTCAAATGTTCATAAATGACCAGCATGGTTGAATAATAGTAAGGCAGAACAGTTGAAACTGGAGCAGGAGCATGGCCAGGTGGACTGGGGACAGCAAGGAGTCCTCATGTCAGGTAGTCCTGGGACATGGTCCTAGGGCCCAGGCCAGTTGAAACTGGAGCAGCAGCATGGCCAGGTGGACTGGGGACAGCAAGGAGTCATCATGTCAGGTAGTCCTGGGGCATGGTTCTAGGGCTCAGGTCCTCCGAGAGAGAGAAAGAAAGAGAGAAGGAGAGAATTAGAGAACGCACACTTAGATTTACACAGGACACCGAATAGGACAGGAGAAGTACTCCAGATAAACAAACTGACCCTAGCCCCGACACATAAACTACTGCAGCATAAATACTGGAGGCTGAGACAGGAGGGGTCAGGAGACACTGTGGCCCCATCCGAGGACACCCCCGGACAGGGCCAAACAGGAAGGATATAACCCCACCCACTTTGCCAAAGCACAGCCCCCACACCACTAGAGGGAAATCTTCAACCACCAACTTACCATCCTGAGACAAGGCCGAGTATAGCCCACAAAGATCTCCGACACGGTACAACCCAAGGGGGGGACCCAGACAGGCCGACCACAACAGTGAATCAACCCACCCAGGTGACGCACCCCCCCCAGGGACGGCACGAGAGAGCCCCAGCAAGCCAGTGACTCAGCCCCCGTAACAGGGTTAGAGGCAGAGAATCCCAGTGGAAAAAGGGGAACCGGCCAGGCAGAGACAGCAAGGGCGGTTCGTTGCTCCAGAGCCTTTCCGTTCACCTTCCCACTCCTGGGCCAGACTACACTCAATCATATGACCCACTGAAGAGATGAGTCTTCAGTAAAGACTTAAAGGTTGAGACCGAGTTTGCGTCTCTGACATGGGTAGGCAGACCGTTCCATAAAAATGGAGCTCTATAGGAGAAAGCCCTGCCTCCAGCTGTTTGCTTAGAAATTCTAGGGACAATTAGGAGGCCTGCGTCTTGTGACCGTAGCGTACGTATAGGTATGTACGGCAGGACCAAATCAGAGAGGTAGGTAGGAGCAAGCCCATGTAATGCTTTGTAGGTTAGCAATAAAACCTTGAAATCAGCCCTTGCTTTGACAGGAAGCCAGTGTAGAGAGGCTAGCACTGGAGTAATATGATCAAATTTTTTGGTTCTAGTCAGGATTCTAGCAGCCGTATTTAGCACTAACTGAAGTTTATTTAGTGCTTTATCCGGGTAGCCGGAAAATAGAGCATTGCAGTAGTCTAACCTAGAAGTGACAAAAGCATGGATTAATTTTTCTGCATCATTTTTGGACAGAAAGTTTCTGATTTTTGCAATGTTACGTAGATGGAAAAAGCTGTCCTCGAAATGGTCTTGATATGTTCTTCAAAAGAGAGATCAGGGTCAGAGTAACGCCGAGGTCCTTCACAGTTTTATTTGAGACGACTGTACAACCATTAAGATTAATTGTCAGATTCAACAGAAGATCTCTTTGTTTCTTGGGACCTAGAACAAGCATCTCTGTTTTGTCCGAGTTTAATAGTAGAAAGTTTGCAGCCATCCACTTCCTTATGTCTGAAACACATGCTTCTAGCGAGGGCAATTTTGGTGCTTCACCATGTTTCATTGAAATGTACAGCTGTGTGTCATCCGCATAGCAGTGAAAGTTTACATTATGTTTTCGAATAACATCCCCAAGAGGTAAAATATATAGTGAAAACAATAGTGGTCCTAAAACAGAACCTTGAGGAACACCGAAATGTACAGTTGATTTGTCAGAGGACAAACCATTCACAGAGACAAACTGATATCTTTCCGACAGATAAGACCTAAACCAGGCCAGAACATGTCCGTGTAGACCAATTTGGGTTTCCAATCTCTCCAAAAGAATGTGGTGATCGATGGTATCAAAAGCAGCACTAAGGTCTAGGAGCACGAGGACAGATGCAGAGCCTCGGTCCGATGCCATCAAAATGTCATTTACCACCTTCACAAGTGCCGTCTCAGTGCTATGATGGGGTCTAAAACCAGACTGAAGCATTTCGTATACATTGTTTGTCTTCAGGAAGGCAGTGAGTTGCTGCGCAACAGCCTTCTCTAAAATCTTTGAGAGGAATGGAAGATTCGATATAGGCAGGAGGGGTGGGGGAGGGCAAACACACACAGGAGAAATACCAGGAGGGGTGGGGGAGGGCAAACACACACAGTAGAAATACCAGGAGGGGAGGGCAAACACACACAGGAAAAATACCAGGAGGGGAGGGCAAACACACACAGGAAAAATACCAGGAGGGGGGTGGGGGGAGGGCAAACACACACAGGAAAAATACCAGGAGGGGAGGGCAAACACACACAGGAAAAATACCAGGAGGGGTGGGGGAGGGCAAACACACACAGGAAAAATACCAGGAGGGGAGGGCAAACACACACAGGAAAAATACCAGGAGGGGTGGGGGAGGGCAAACACACACAGGAGAAATAGCAGGAGGGGTGGGGGAGGGCAAACACACACAGGCGAAATACCAGGAGGGGAGGGCAAACACACACAGGAAAAATACCAGGAGGGGTGGGGGAGGGCAAACACACACAGGAAAAATACCAGGAGGGGAGGGCAAACACACAGGAAAAATACCAGGAGGGGTGGGGGAGGGCAAACACACACAGGAGAAATACCAGGAGGGGTGGGGGAGGGCAAACACACACAGGAGAAATACCAGGAGGGAGGGCAAACACACACAGGAAAAATACCAGGAGGGGAGGGCAAACACACACAGGAAAAATACCAGGAGGGGTGGGGGGAGGGCAAACACACACAGGAAAAATACCAGGAGGGGAGGGCAAACACACACAGGAAAAATACCAGGAGGGGTGGGGGAGGGCAAACACACACAGGAAAAATACCAGGAGGGGAGGGCAAACACACACAGGAAAAATACCAAGAGGGGTGGGGGAGGGCAAACACACACAGGAGAAATAGCAGGAGGGGTGGGGGAGGGCAAACACACACAGGAGAAATACCAGGAGGGGAGGGCAAACACACACAGGAAAAATACCAGGAGGGGTGGGGGTGAGCAAACACACACAGCAGAAATACCAGGAGGAGGGAGGAGGGCAAACACACACAGGAGAAATACCAGGATGGGTGGGGGAGGGCAAACACACACAGGAGAAATACCAGGAGGGGTGAGGGGAGGGGAGGGCAAACACACACAGGAGAAATACCAGGAGGGGTGGGCTGAGGGCAAACACACACAGGAGAAATAGCAGGAGGGGTGAGGGGAGAGGAGGGGCAAACACACACAGGAGAAATACCAGGAGGGGTGCGGGGAGAGGAGGGCAAACACACACAGGAGAAATACCAGGAGGGGAGGGCAAACACACACAGGAGAAATACCAGGAGGGGTGGGTGGAGGGCAAACACACACAGGGGAAATACCAGGAGGGGTGGGGGGAGGGCAAACACACACAGGAGAAATACCAGGAGGGGTGGGGGAGGGCAAACACACACAGGAGAAATACCAGGAGGGGTGGGGGAGGGCAAACACACACAGGAGAAATACCAGGAGGAGTTCGGGGGAGGGCAAACACACACAGGAAAAATACCAGGAGGGGAGGGCAAACACACACAGGAAAAATACCAGGAGGGAGGGCAAACACACACAGGAAAAATACCAGGAGGGGAGGGCAAACACACACAGCAAAAATACCAGGAGGGGAGGGGAATGGCAAACACACACAGGAAAAATACCAGGAGGGGTGGGGGAGGGCAAACACACACAGGAAAAATACCAGGAGGGGAGGGCAAACACACACAGGAAAAATACCAGGAGGGGTGGGGGGAGGGCAAACACACACAGGAAAAATACCAGGAGGGGAGGGCAAACACACACAGGAAAAATACCAAGAGGGGTGGGGGAGGGCAAACACACACAGGAGAAATAGCAGGAGGGGTGGGGGGAGGGCAAACACACACAGGAGAAATACCAGGAGGGGAGGGCAAACACACACAGGAAAAATACCAGGAGGGGTGGGGGGGGAGGGCAAACACACACAGGAAAAATACCAGGAGGGGAGGGCAAACACACAGGAAAAATACCAGGAGGGGTGGGGGGTGAGCAAACACACACAGCAGAAATACCAGGAGGGGAGGGAGGAGGGCAAACACACACAGGAGAAATACCAGGATGGGTGGGGGGAGGGCAAACACACACAGGAGAAATACCAGGAGGGGTGAGGGGAGGGGAGGGCAAACACACACAGGAGAAATACCAGGAGGGGTGGGCTGAGGGCAAACACACACAGGAGAAATAGCAGGAGGGGTGAGGGGAGAGGAGGGGCAAACACACACAGGAGAAATACCAGGAGGGGTGCGGGGAGAGGAGGGCAAACACACACAGGAGAAATACCAGGAGGGGAGGGCAAACACACACAGGAGAAATACCAGGAGGGGTGGGGGAGGGCAAACACACACAGGGGAAATACCAGGAGGGGTGGGGGGAGGGCAAACACACACAGGAGAAATACCAGGAGGGGTGGGGGAGGGCAAACACACACAGGAGAAATACCAGGAGGGGTGGGGGAGGGCAAACACACACAGGAGAAATACCAGGAGGGGTTGGGGGAGGGCAAACACACACAGGAAAAATACCAGGAGGGGAGGGCAAACACACACAGGAAAAATACCAGGAGGGAGGGCAAACACACACAGGAAAAATACCAGGAGGAGGGCAAACACACACAGCAAAAATACCAGGAGGGGAGGGGGAATGGCAAACACACACAGGAAAAATACCAGGAGGGGTGGGGGAGGGCAAACACACACAGGAAAAATACCAGGAGGGGTGGGGGGAGGGCAAACACACACAGGAAAAATACCAGGAGGGGTGGGGGAGGGCAAACACACACAGGAGAAATACCAGGAGGGGAGGGCAAACACACACAGGAAAAAAATACCAGGAGGGGGGTGGGGGAGGGCAAACACACACAGGAAAAATACCAGGAGGGGAGGGCAAACACACACAGGAAAAATACCAGGAGGGGTGGGGGGAGGGCAAACACACACAGGAGAAATACCAGGAGGGGTGGGGGAGGTAAAACACACACAGGAAAAATACCAGGAGGGGAGGGCAAACACACACAGGAAAAATACCAGGAAGGGAGGGCAAACACACACAGGAAAAATACCAGGAGGGGTGGGGGAGGGCAAACACACACAGGAAAAATACCAGGAGGGGTGGGGGAGGGCAAACACACACAGGAAAAATACCAGGAGGGGTGGCGGGAGGGCAAACACACACAGGAGAAATACCAGGAGGGGTGGGGGAGGGCAAACACACACAGGAGAAATACCAGGAGGGGTGAGGGGAGGGGAGGGCAAACACACACAGGAGAAATACCAGGAGGGGAGGGCAAATACACACAGGAAAAATACCAGGAGGGGTGGGGGGAGGGCAAACACACACAGGAAAAATACCAGGAGGGGAGGGCAAACACACACAGGAAAAATACCAGGAGGGGTGGGGGAGGGCAAACACACACAGCAGAAATACCAGGAGGGGTGAGGGGAGGGGAGGGCAAACACACACAGGAGAAATACCAGGAGGGGTGGGGGGAGGGCAAACACACACAGGAGAAATAGCAGGAGGGTTGAGGGGAGGGGAGGGCAAACACACACAGGAGAAATACCAGGAGGGGTGCGGGGAGGGGAGGGCAAACACACACAGGAGAAATAGCAGGAGGGGAGGGCAAACACACATAGGAGAAATACCAGGAGGGGTGGGCGGAGGGCAAACACACAGGAGAAATACCAGGAGGGGTGGGGGAGGGCAAACACACACAGGAGAAATACCAGGAGGGGTGGGGGAGGGCAAACACACACAGGAGAAATACCAGAAGGGGTGGGGGAAGATAAACACACACAGGAGAAATACCAGGAGGGGTGGGGGAGGGCAAACACACACAGAAAAAATACCAGGAGGGGTGGGGGAGGGCAAACACACACAGGAGAAATACCAGGAGGGGTGGGGGGAGGGGAGGGCAAACACACACAGGAGAAATACCAGGAGGGTATTTGTTGGTGAAACGGGTGCCGTACCAGATAATGATCCATAGGGGGAGACAGGACAGAGGCAGACTGGCCGACATCACAAGAGAACAGGGGAAACATTTCGCGTCGAGGACTAGGGGTCAGACCTCTGAGAAGGTTTGGAGCGAAACACAGCCCCACGGTGACATGAACTCTATACGTGAAGACTTCACCTCTTCTCTTCATCTGGGAACGTTTAGATAGTCCACTCTGATGTATTTATACACAACAAAGCATTTTAAAGATTTTGATCAGTACACAAAATGAATGAGATTACTTTACTCCAAATGTTTCCTGGGTGGGGTCATCTGTACCTGTTGGATGACAAACCGTTGTCTGTCTGGCGCTCGTCGTCTGATGTCAGCTGTTCTGTCTCTGTCTCATCACATCTGTAGAGTCACGCTCCGTGTCAGCTGTTCTGTCTCTGTCACATCACATCTGTAGAGTCACGCTCCGTGTCAGCTGTTCTGTCTCTGTCACATCTGTAGAGTCACGCTCCATGTCAGCTGTTCTGTCTCTGTCACATCTGTAGAGTCACGCTCCATGTCAGCTGTTCTGTCTCTGTCACATCTGTAGAGTCACGCTCCATGTCAGCTGTTCTGTCTCTGTCACATCACATCTGTAGAGTCACGCTCCATAGCCACATCAGGCCTCCAGCCAGCCAAGAGAAGCTCCAGGCTTCAGATTCTTGCACAGTCGAGATGAGGTTTGTTGTGCAGTTGAGGCATGATCGAATACCAATCCCGTTGTTCCTCTTCACACTACACTCCCAAAGGGTTCCTCCACTGTCTCCATAGCAGAACGCTTTCTGGCTCCAGGCAGAACCGTTTTTGGTTCCAGGTAGAACCTTTTTGGGTTCCATGTAGAACCCTCTGTGGAAAGAGTTCTACATGGAGCTCAAAACGGTTATACTTAGAACCAAAGGGTTCTATCTGGAACCAAAAAGGGTTCTTCGAAGGGTTCTTCTACGGGACCCCTTTAGGTTGTAGATAACACGTGTCCAGATGTAGGATCTTAATTTGATCAGCCTGTTGCAGGAGAACTTATTGTATCTGAGGTTTAAAAAGTATTCGGAAGTTAGACATTTCCACTGTGAAATGTTCAAGCCCTACAAACATGACCATTAAATATGATACAATTAATAATTCACATTTCCCATTGCTGCTATTGAGACAGAGAGACAGACATACATGCAGACAGACAGACAGACAGAGAGACACCAAACATTACAGAACCAGAGACACAGAGAATCACACATTAGAGAACCAGGGACACAGAGAATTAAACATTACAGAACCAGGCACACAGAGAATTAAACATTACAGAACCAGGGACACAGAGAATCACACATTACAGAACCAGGGACACAGAGAATCAAACATTACAGAACCAGGGACACAGAGAATCACACATTAGAGAACCAGGGACACAGAGAATCAAACATTACAGAACCAGGGACACAGAGAATCACACATTACAGAACCAGGGACACAGAGAATCACACATTAGAGAACCAGGGACACAGAGAATTAAACATTACAGAACCAGGGACACAGAGAATCACACATTACAGAACCAGGGACACAGAGAATCACACATTACAGAACCAGGGACACAGAGAATCACACATTAGAGAACCAGGGACACAGAGAATCACACATTACAGAACCAGGGACACAGAGAATCACACATTACAGAACCAGGGACACAGAGAATCACACATTAGAGAACCAGGGACACAGAGAATCACACATTACAGAACCAGGGACACAGAGAATCACACATTACAGAACCAGGGACACAGAGAATCACACATTAGAGAACCAGGGACACAGAGAATTAAACATTACAGAACCAGGGACACAGAGAATCACACATTAGAGAACCAGGGACACAGAGAATTAAACATTACAGAACCAGGGACACAGAGAATCACACATTAGAGAACCAGGGACACAGAGAATCACACATTACAGAACCAGGGACACAGAGAATTAAACATTAGAGAACCAGGGACACAGAGAATTAAACATTACAGAACCAGGGACACAGAGAATCACACATTAGAGAACCAGGGACACAGAGAATCACACATTACAGAACCAGGGACACAGAGAATCAAACATTACAGAACCAGGGACACAGAGAATCACACATTAGAGAACCAGGGACACAGAGAATCACACATTAGAGAACCAGGGACACAGAGAATCACACATTAGAGAACCAGGGACACAGAGAATCACACATTAGAGAACCAGGGACACAGAGAATCACACATTAGAGAACCAGGGACACAGAGAATCACACATTACAGAACCAGGGACACAGAGAATCACACATTAGAGAACCAGGGACACAGAGAATTAAACATTAGAGAACCAGGGACACAGAGAATTAAACATTACAGAACCAGGGACACAGAGAATCACACATTAGAGAACCAGGGACACAGAGAATCACACATTACAGAACCAGGGACACAGAGAATCAAACATTACAGAACCAGGGACACAGAGAATCACACATTAGAGAACCAGGGACACAGAGAATCACATTAGAGAACCAGGGACACAGAGAACCAGGGACACAGAGAATCACACATTAGAGAACCAGGGACACAGAGAATCACACATTAGAGAACCAGGGACACAGAGAATCACACATTAGAGAACCAGGGACACAGAGAATCACACATTAGAGAACCAGGGACACAGAGAATCACACATTACAGAACCAGGGACACAGAGAATCAAACATTACAGAACCAGGGACACAGAGAATCACAGGCAGGGAGGGACACAGAGAATCACACATTAGAGAACCAGGGACACAGAGAATCACACATTAGAGAACCAGGGACACAGAGAATCACAGAACCAGGGACACAGAGAATGAAACATTAGAGAACCAGGGACACAGGGACACAGAGAATCACACATTACAGAACCAGGGACACAGAGAATCACACATTAGAGAACCAGGGACACAGAGAATCACACATTACAGAACCAGGGACACAGAGAATGAAACATTAGAGAACCAGGGACACAGAGAATCACAGGCAGGGAGGGACACAGAGAATCACACATTACAGAACCAGGGACACAGAGAATCACACATTAGAGAACCAGGGACACAGAGAATCACACATTACAGAACCAGGGACACAGAGAATCACACATTAGAGAACCAGGGACACAGAGAATCACACATTAGAGAACCAGGGACACAGAGAATCACACATTACAGAACCAGGGACACAGAGAATCACACATTACAGAACCAGGGACACAGAGAATCACAGGCAGGGAGGGACACAGAGAATCACAGAGAACACATTAGAGAACCAGGGACACAGAGAATCACACATTAGAGAACCAGGGACACAGAGAATCACACATTAGAGAACCAGGGACACAGAGAATCACACATTAGAGAACCAGGGACACAGAGAATCAAACATTAGAGAACCAGGGACACAGAGAATCACACAGGGACACAGAGAACCAGGGAGGGACACAGAGGGACACAGAGAATCACAGGCAGGGAGGGACACAGAGAATCACACATTACAGAACCAGGGACACAGAGAATTAAACACAGAGAAACCAGGGACACAGAGAATCACAGGCAGGGAGGGACACAGAGAATCACAGGCAGGGAGGGACACAGAGAATCACAGGCAGGGAGGGACACAGAGAATCACAGGCAGGGAGGGACACAGAGAATCACAGGCAGGGAGGGAGGGCCCACTGATGGTAAATATGACAGGACCCAGACAGACCCTCCTCTACGGGACAGTGGGTCCTAACGGAGCAGCATGCAGGGCACCGTTGGGTTGGCGTCAGAGCCAGTTGTTACTGAACCATTTCACCCTCATTTCCAATTAATGGAGAAGGGTAATGGCGTGTGTGTGTGTCTGTGTGTGTGTGCGTGTGTGCGTGTGTGTGTGTGTGCGTGTGTGTGTGTGTGTGTGTGTGTGTGTGTGTGTGTGTGTGTGTGTGTGTGTGTGTGTGTGTGTGTGTGTGTGTGTGTGTGTGTGTGTGTGTGTGTGTGTGTGTGTGATGGAGCTATTTCTCTCCTTATTGCTGTCGGACGTGCTAGAGGAGAGTTAATATCTGGAGCACTTCAATTAAAGTATGAAATACTGCACTCTTAGAAAGAATAAAGGTGCTCTCTAGAACCTAAACGGGTTCTGTTACCCATAGGAGAACCTTTTGAAGAACCCTTTTTTTGTTCTGGTTTAGAACCCTTTGGGTTCCAGGTAGAACTATTTTGGGTTCCATCTAGAACCTTTTCCACAGAGGGTTCTACATTGAACAAGAAAAGAGTTCTACCTGGTTCTACCAGTGAGGAGGGTTCTGCTACCAGTGAGGAGGGTTCTGACTACCAGGGAGGAGGGTTCTGCTGCCAGGGACGAGGGTTCTGCTACCAGTGAGGATGGTTCTGACTACCAGGGAGGAGGGTTCTGACTACCAGTGAGGAGGGTTCTGCTACCAGTGAGGATGGTTCTGCTGCCAGGGAGGAGGGTTCTGCTACCAGTGAGGATGGTTCTGACTACCAGGGAGGAGGGTTCTGACTACCAGTGAGGAGGGTTCTGCTACCAGTGAGGATGGTTCTGACTACCAGTGAGGAGGGTTCTGACTACCAGGGAGGAGGGTTCTGCTGCCAGGGACGAGGGTTCTGCTACCAGTGAGGATGGTTCTGACTACCAGGGAGGAGGGTTCTGCTGCCAGGGACGAGGGTTCTGCTACCAGTGAGGATGGTTCTGACTACCAGGGAGGAGGGTTCTGATGCCAGGGAGGAGGGTTCTGCTACCAGTGAGGATGGTTCTGACTACCAGTGAGGATGGTTCTGACTACTAGTGAGGAGGGTTCTGACTACCAGGGAGGAGGGTTCTGCTGCCAGGGACGAGGGTTCTGCTACCAGTGAGGATGGTTCTGACTACCAGGGAGGAGGGTTCTGAAGCCAGGGAGGAGGGTTCTGCTACCAGTGAGGAGGGTTCTGAAGCCAGGGAGGATGGTTCTACCTTTCTTCTATTGGGACAGCCGAAAGAACCCTTTTGGAACACTTTTTTCTAAGAATGTACCGTTGACTTACAAAGAGATGAGATCATTTACAAAGAGATAAGAGGAAAGATGAAACAGGAAGTAGGGGAGAGGATTGTGTCGTAGGAAGAGGAAGGAGTGTGATCTTGAGATGGAGTCTGTCTCCAGACTGCTATTATATTTCAGGCTAGTGTTTAGAGTGTAACCAGAAGGTTCCAAGTTCAAACCCCCAAGCTGACAAGGTACAAATCTGTCGTTCTGCCCCTAAGGTTTTGACTGTTCCTAGGCCGTCATTGAAAATAAGAATTTGTTCTTAATCAACTTGCCTAGTAAAATAAAATTCAAAATAGATAGATATTTTGACAATTAGCAGTAGTTTCTACAATGCTTACTTACATAAAGATGTTTTGCAGTATAAAGGACTTGCATATTTTTTCTCATGAAATAACATTGAAATAAAATGAAAATTATATTATTTGTCATGTTATAATTTTTATTTTACCCCCTTTTTTTCCCCGATTTCATCATAACCAATCTTGTCTCGTCGCTGCAACTCCCCAACGGAATCGGGAGAGGTAAAGGTTGAGTCACGCGTCCTCCAAAACGTGACCCGTCAAACCGTGCTCCTTAAGACCCGCCCTCTAAACCCGGAAGCCTCACCAATGTGTCTGAGGAAGCACCGTTCAACCTGCGACCGAGGTCAACCTGCAGGCGCCCGGCCTGCCACAAGGAGTCGCTAGTGCGTCATGAGCCAAGTAAAATCCCCCTGACTCCCGGTCACACACACACACACACACACACACACACACACACACACACACACACACACACACACACACACACACACACACACACACACACACACACACACACACACACACACACACACACACAACGTTGAACCTCTCGCTAAACATTTCCAAATGCTCGCTAAACATTTCCTTGCTGTCTCTGCCTGGCCGGTTCCCCTTTTTCCACTGGGATTCTCTGCCTCTAACCCTGTTACGGGGGCTGAGTCACTGGCTTGCTGGGGCTCTCTCGTGCCGTCCCTGGGGGGGGATGCGTCACCTGGGTGGGTTGATTCACTGTTGTGGTCGGCCTGTCTGGGTTCCCCCCCCCACCCCTTGGGTTGTACCGTGTCGGAGATCTTTGTGGGCTATACTCGGCCTTGTCTCAGGATGGTAAGTTGGTGGTTGAAGATTTCCCTCTAGTGGTGTGGGGGCTGTGCTTTGGCAAAGTGGGTGGGGTTATATCCTTCCTGTTTGGCCCTGTCCGGGGGTGTCCTCGGATGGGGCCACAGTGTCTCCTGACCCCTCCTGTCTCAGCCTCCAGTATTTATGCTGCAGTAGTTTATGTGTCGGGGGCTAGGGTCAGTTTGTTTATCTGGAGTACTTCTCCTGTCCTATTCGGTGTCCTGTGTAAATCTAAGTGTGCGTTCTCTAATTCTCTCCTTCTCTCTTTCTTTCTCTCTCTCGGAGGACCTGAGCCCTAGAACCATGCCCCAGGACTACCTGACATGATGACTCCTTGCTGTCCCCAGTCCACCTGGCCATGCTGCTGCTCCAGTTTCAACTGGCCTGGGCCCTAGGACCATGTCCCAGGACTACCTGACATGAGGACTCCTTGCTGTCCCCAGTCCACCTGGCCATGCTCCTGCTCCAGTTTCAACTGTTCTGCCTTATTATTATTTGACCATGCTGGTCATTTATGAACATTTGAACATCTTGGTCATGTTCTGTTATAATCTCTACCCGGCACAGCCAGAAGAGGACTGGCCACCCCACATAGCCCGGTTCCTCTCTAGGTTTCTTCCTAGGTTTTGGCCTTTCTAGGGAGTTTTTCCTAGCCACCGTGCTTTTACACCTGCATTGTTTGCTGTTTGGGGTTTTAGGCTGGGTTTCTGTACAGCACTTTGAGATATCAGCTGATGTACGAAGGGCTATATAAATAAATTTGATTTGATTTGATATTATCGTCTAACTATTGAATTCGCCCATGTATTTCTCTTATCTCTGCTTTGTCTGTCAACATCGCAGTGGAACTGCCACCTTGGTTAGCATATCTCATTACATTATTCTCAACACTGTGTCATTTCCAATGAAAACACCCTGTCAGTGTTTACTCTTTACATTCATTTTGTGTCACATGCCCCCCCCAAAAATGAAATTGTGATTCTGTCATGTTTTGTCATTGATTATCATGCCTTGTCCCTGTTCTTCTCCTTCTATTCGTTTCCCTCTGCTGGTCTTATTAGGTTCTTTCCCTCTTTCTATCCCTCTCTCTCCCCCTCCCTCTCTCACTCTCCCGCTCTCTCTTCTCTCTATCGTTCCGTTCCTGCTCCCAGCTGTTCCTATTCCCCTAATCAATCATTTAGTCTTCCCACACCTGTTCCCGATCCTTTTCCCTGATTAGAGTCCCTATTTCTCTCCTTGTTATTCGTTTCTGCCCTGTCGGTTCCTTGTCTAGAATTCACCGTGCTGTGTTTGTGTATCGCCCTGTCGTGTCGTGTTTTCCTCAGATGCTGCGTGGTGAGCAGGTGTCTGAGTCTGTTTGGTTCAAGTGCCTTCCCGAGGCAACCTGCTGTTCACCTGCTGTTCAAGATCGAGTCACCAGTTTGTCCTCGTCATTTCGAGTGAAAGTTGTGTTTTTTGATTGTATTTACTTTACTGGATTAAAGACTCTGTTTTCGCCAAGTCGCTTTTGGGTCCTCTTTCACCTGCATGACAGAAGGAACCGACCAAGGAATGGACCCAGCGACTTCAGACGCTCGTTACACTGCCGTCGAGATCCAAGGAGCCATGCTCGGCAGACACGAGCAGGAATTGTCTGCTGCTCGCCATGCCGTGGAGAACCTGGCCGCTCAGGTTTCCGACCTCTCTGGACAGTTCCAGAGTCTTCGTCTCGTGCCACCTGTTACTTCCTGGCCTGCCGAGCCTCCAGAACCTAGGGTTAATAACCCACCTTGCTACTCCGGGCAGCCCACTGAGTGCCGCTCCTTTCTCACGCAGTGTGAGATTGTGTTCTCTCTCCAACCCAACACATACTCTAGAGAGAGAGCTCGGGTTGCTTACGTCATTTCACTCCTTACTGGCCGGGCTCGAGAATGGGGCACAGCTATCTGGGAGGCAAGGGCTGATTGCTCTAACAAGTACCAGAACTTTAAAGAGGAGATGATTCGGGTTTTTGACCGTTCAATTTTTGGTAGGGAGGCTTCTAGGGCCCTGGCTTCCCTATGCCAAGGTGAACGGTCCATAACGGATTATTCTATTGAGTTTCGCACTCTTGCTGCCTCTAGTGAGTGGAACGAGCCGGCGCTGCTCGCTCGTTTTCTGGAGGGACTCCACGCAGTGGTTAAGGATGAGATTCTCTCCCGGGAGGTTCCTTCAGATGTGGACTCTTTGATTGCTCTCGCCATCCGCATAGAACGACGGGTAGATCTTCGTCACCGGGCTCGTGGAAGAGAGCTCGCATCAACGGTGTTTCCCTGCTCCGCATCGCAACCATCTCCCTCCTCTGGCTCAGAGACTGAGCCCATGCAGCTGGGAGGGATTCGCATCTCGACTAAGGAGAGGGAACGGAGGATCACCAACCGCCTGTGCCTCTATTGCGGAGTTGCTGGACATTTTGTTAATTCATGTCCAGTAAAAGCCAGAGCTCATCTGTAAGCGGAGGGCTACAGGTGAGCGCAACTACTCAAGTCTCTCCATCAAAATCCTGTACTACTTTGTCGGTCCATCTACGCTGGACCGGTTCGGGTGCTACATGTAGTGCCTTGATAGACTCTGGGGCTGAGGGTTGTTTCATGGACGAAGCATGGGTTCGGAAACATGACATTCCTTTCAGAGAGTTAGAGAAGCCTACGCCCATGTTCGCCTTAGATGGTAGTCATCTTCCCAGTATCAGATTTGAGACACTACCTTTAACCCTCACAGTATCTGGTAACCACAGTGAGACTATTTCTTTTTTGATTTTTCGTTCACCGTTTACACCTGTTGTTTTGGGTCATCCCTGGCTAGTATGTCATAATCCTTCTATTAATTGGTCTAGTAATTCTATCCTATCCTGGAACGTTTCTTGTCATGTGAAGTGTTTAATGTCTGCCATCCCTCCCGTTTCTTCTGTCCCTACTTCTCAGGAGGAACCTGGCGATTTGACAGGAGTGCCGGAGGAATATCATGATCTGCGCACGGTCTTCAGTCGGTCCCGAGCCAACTCCCTTCCTCCTCACCGGTCGTATGATTGTAGTATTGATCTCCTTCCGGGGACCACTCCTCCTCGGGGTAGACTATACTCTCTGTCGGCTCCCGAACGTAAGGCTCTCGAGGATTATTTGTCTGTGTCTCTTGACGCCGGTACCATAGTGCCTTCTTCCTCTCCGGCCGGGGCGGGGTTCTTTTTGTTAAGAAGAAGGACGGTACTCTGCGCCCCTGCGTGGATTATCGAGGGCTGAATGACATAACGGTTAAGAATCGTTATCCGCTTCCCCTTATGTCATCAGCCTTCGAGATTCTGCAGGAGCCAGGTGCTTTACTAAGTTGGACCTTCGTAACGCTTACCATCTCGTGCGCATCAGAGAGGGGGACGAGTGGAAAACGGCGTTTAACACTCCGTTAGGGCATTTTGAGTACCGGGTTCTGCCGTTTGGTCTCGCCAATGCGCCAGCTGTTTTTCAGGCATTAGTTAATGATGTTCTGAGAGACATGCTGAACATCTTTGTTTTTGTCTATCTTGACGATATCCTGATTTTTTCTCCGTCACTCGAGATTCATGTTCAGCACGTTCGACGTGTTCTACAGCGCCTTTTAGAGAATTGTCTCTACGTAAAGGCTGAGAAGTGCTCTTTTCATGTCTCCTCCGTTACTTTTCTCGGTTCCGTTATTTCCGCTGAAGGCATTCAGATGGATTCCGCTAAGGTCCAAGCTGTCAGTGATTGGCCCGTTCCAAGGTCACGTGTCGAGTTGCAGCGCTTTTTAGGTTTCGCTAATTTCTATCGGCGTTTCATTCGTAATTTCGGTCAAGTTGCTGCCCCTCTCACAGCTCTTACTTCTGTTAAGACGTGTTTTAAGTGGTCCGGTTCCGCCCAGGGAGCTTTTGATCTTCTAAAAGAACGTTTTACGTCCGCTCCTATCCTCGTTACTCCTGACGTCACTAGACAATTCATTGTCGAGGTTGACGCTTCAGAGGTAGGCGTGGGAGCCATTCTATCCCAGCGCTTCCAGTCTGACGATAAGGTTCATCCTTGCGCTTATTTTTCTCATCGCCTGTCGCCATCTGAGCGCAACTATGATGTGGGTAACCGTGAACTGCTCGCCATCCGCTTAGCCCTAGGCGAATGGCGACAGTGGTTGGAGGGGGCGACCGTTCCTTTTGTCGTTTGGACAGACCATAAGAACCTTGAGTACATCCGTTCTGCCAAACGACTTAATGCCCGTCAAGCTCGTTGGGCGTTGTTTTTCGCTCGTTTCGAGTTTGTGATTTCTTACCGTCCGGGTAGCAAGAACACCAAGCCTGATGCCTTATCCCGTCTGTTTAGTTCTTCTGTGGCTTCTACTGATCCCGAGGGATTCTTCCTTATGGGCGTGTTGTCGGGTTAACAGTCTGGGGAATTGAAAGACAGGTTAAGCAAGCACTCACGCACACTGCGTCGCCGCGCGCTTGTCCTAGTAACCTCCTTTTCGTTCCTGTTTCCACTCGTCTGGCTGTTCTTCAGTGGGCTCACTCTGCCAAGTTAGCTGGTCATCCCGGTGTTCGAGGCACTCTTGCGTCTATTCGCCAGCGCTTTTGGTGGCCGACTCAGGAGCGTGACACGCGCCGTTTCGTGGCTGCTTGTTCGGACTGCGCGCAGACTAAGTCGGGTAACTCTCCTCCTGCCGGTCGTCTCAGACCGCTCCCCATTCCTTCTCGACCATGGTCTCACATCGCCCTAGACTTCATTACCGGTCTGCCTTTGTCTGCGGGGAAGACTGTGATTCTTACGGTTGTCGATAGGTTCTCTAAGGCGGCACATTTCATTCCCCTCGCTAAACTTCCTTCCGCTAAGGAGACGGCACAAATCATTATCGAGAATGTATTCAGAATTCATGGCCTCCCGTTAGACGCCGTTTCAGACAGAGGCCCGCAATTCACGTCACAGTTTTGGAGGGAGTTCTGTCGTTTGATTGGTGCGTCCGTCAGTCTCTCTTCCGGGTTTCATCCCCAGTCTAACGGTCAAGCAGAGAGGGCCAATCAGACGATTGGTCGCATACTACGCAGCCTTTCTTTCAGAAACCCTGCGTCTTGGGCAGAACAGCTCCCCTGGGCAGAATACGCTCACAATTCGCTTCCTTCGTCTGCTACCGGGTTATCTCCGTTTCAGAGTAGTCTGGGTTACCAGCCTCCTCTGTTCTCATCCCAGCTTGCCGAGTCCAGCGTTCCCTCCGCTCAAGCGTTTGTCCAACGTTGTGAGCGCACCTGGAGGAGGGTGAGGTCTGCACTTTGCCGTTACAGGGCACAGACTGTGAGAGCCGCCAATAAACGCAGGATTAAGAGTCCAAGGTATTGTTGCGGCCAGAGAGTGTGGCTTTCCACTCGCAACCTTCCTCTTACGACAGCTTCTCGTAAGTTGACTCCGCGGTTCATTGGTCCGTTCCGTGTCTCCCAGGTCGTCAATCCTGTCGCTGTGCGACTGCTTCTTCCGCGACATCTTCGTCGCGTCCATCCTGTCTTCCATGTCTCCTGTGTCAAGCCCTTTCTTCGCACTCCCGTTCGTCTTCCCTCCCCCTCCCGTCCTTGTCGAGAGCGCACCTATTTACAAGGTACATAAGATCATGGACATGCGTTCTCGGGGACGGGGTCACCAATACTTAGTGGATTGGGAGGGTTACGGTCCTGAGGAGAGGAGTTGGGTTCCGTCTCGGGACGTGCTGGACCGTTCACTCATTGATGATTTCCTCCGTTGCCGCCAGGATTCCTCCTCGAGTGCGCCAGGAGGCGCTCGGTGAGTGGGGGGTACTGTCATGTTTTGTCATTGATTATCATGCCTTGTCCCTGTTCTTCTCCTTCTATTCGTTTCCCTCTGCTGGTCTTATTAGGTTCTTTCCCTCTTTCTATTCCTCTCTCTCCCCCTCCCTCTCTCACTCTCCCGCTCTCTCTTCTCTCTATCGTTCCGTTCCTGCTCCCAGCTGTTCCTATTCCCCTAATCAATCATTTAGTCTTCCCACACCTGTTCCCGATCCTTTTCCCTGATTAGAGTCCCTATTTCTCTCCTTGTTATTCGTTTCTGCCCTGTCGGTTCCTTGTCTAGAATTCACCGTGCTGTGTTTGTGTATCGCCCTGTCGTGTCGTGTTTTCCTCAGATGCTGCGTGGTGAGCAGGTGTCTGAGTCTGTTTGGTTCAAGTGCCTTCCCGAGGCAACCTGCTGTTCACCTGCTGTTCAAGATCGAGTCACCAGTTTGTCCTCGTCATTTCGAGTGAAAGTTGTGTTTTTTGATTGTATTTACTTTACTGGATTAAAGACTCTGTTTTCGCCAAGTCGCTTTTGGGTCCTCTTTCACCTGCATGACAGAAGGAACCGACCAAGGAATGGACCCAGCGACTTCAGACGCTCGTTACACTGCCGTCGAGATCCAAGGAGCCATGCTCGGCAGACACGAGCAGGAATTGTCTGCTGCTCGCCATGCCGTGGAGAACCTGGCCGCTCAGGTTTCCGACCTCTCTGGACAGTTCCAGAGTCTTCGTCTCGTGCCACCTGTTACTTCCTGGGCTGCCGAGCCTCCAGAACCTAGGGTTAATAACCCACCTTGCTACTCCGGGCAGCCCACTGAGTGCCGCTCCTTTCTCACGCAGTGTGAGATTGTGTTCTCTCTCCAACCCAACACATACTCTAGAGAGAGAGCTCGGGTTGCTTACGTCATTTCACTCCTTACTGGCCGGGCTCGAGAATGGGGCACAGCTATCTGGGAGGCAAGGGCTGATTGCTCTAACAAGTACCAGAACTTTAAAGAGGAGATGATTCGGGTTTTTGACCGTTCAATTTTTGGTAGGGAGGCTTCTAGGGCCCTGGCTTCCCTATGCCAAGGTGAACGGTCCATAACGGATTATTCTATTGAGTTTCGCACTCTTGCTGCCTCTAGTGAGTGGAACGAGCCGGCGCTGCTCGCTCGTTTTCTGGAGGGACTCCACGCGGTGGTTAAGGATGAGATTCTCTCCCGGGAGGTTCCTTCAGATGTGGACTCTTTGATTGCTCTCGCCATCCGCATAGAACGACGGGTAGATCTTCGTCACCGGGCTCGTGGAAGAGAGCTCGCATCAACGGTGTTTCCCTGCTCCGCATCGCAACCATCTCCCTGCCAGTGAGGAGGGTTCGGCTGCCAGTGAGGAGGGTTCTGCTGCCAGTGAGGAGGGTTCGGCTGCCAGTGAGGAGGGTTCTGCTGCCTGTGAGGAGGGTTCTGCTGCCTGTGAGGAGGGTTCGGCTGCCAGTGAGGAGGGTTCTGCTGCCAGTGAGGAGGGTTCTGCTGCCAGTGAGGAGGGTTCTGCTGCCAGTGAGGAGGGTTCTGCTGCCAGTGAGGAGGGTTCTGCTGCCAGTGAGGAGGGTTCTGCTGCCAGTGAGGAGGGTTCTGCTGCCTGTGAGGAGGGTTCTGCTGCAAGTGAGGACGGTTCTGCTACCAGTGAGGAGGGTTCTGCTGCCAGTGAGGACGGTTCTGCTACCAGTGAGGAGGGTTCTGCTTTCAGTGAGGAGGGATCTGCTGCCAGTGAGGAGGGTTCTGCTGCCAATGAGGAGGGTTCTGCTACCAGGGTGGAGGGTTCTGCTTCCAGGGTGGAGGGTTCTACTTCCAGGGAGGAGGATTCTGCTTCCAGGGAGGAGGGTTCTACTTCCAGGGAGGAGGGTTCTGATTCCAGGGAGGAGGGTTCTACTTCCAGGGAGGAGGGTTCTACTTCCAGGGAGGAGGGTTCTGATTCGGGTTCTCTCAGGGCAGGAGGGAAGACAGTCGTCTTTCTAACTCTTGCGTTAGTCTTTACTTACTATCACATTCTTTGCTGACAGCCCTAACCCTTTACTGAGGATAAACATGTGTTTACTATGACTGGCCCACCTGGCCAACATCCAGTGAAATTGTATAGCGCCAAATTCAAATTCATGAAATCACAAGTGTAATTCATCAAAATTAAGCTGAATTTGTTGTTAATCCAGCCGCCGTGTCAGATTTAAAAAAGGCTTTATGGCCGTTATGGCAACAGCAAACCATGTGATTATCTAGGGATAGCGCTCAGTACACAAAAGATTACATACCAGCCAAGTAGATTAGTCACAAAAGTCAGAAATATCAATAAAATGAATCACTTACCTTTAATGATCTTCATATGGTTGCACTCACAAGACTCCCAGTTACACAATAAATGTTCGTTTTGTTCCATAAAGTCCCTCTTTATATGCAAAAACCTCAATTTTATTGGCATGTTTTGTTCAGTAATCCAATGGCTCAAATGCGGTCACAACAGGCAGACGAAAATTCCAAATAGAAAAAGTTTTGTTAAACGGTAAAGTTCGTAGAAACATGTCAAACAATGTTTATAATCAATCTTCAGGTTGTTTTTAGCCTAAATAATTGATAACATTTCAACCCGGGCGATAGCGTCGTCAATATAAAAAGAAAAACAAGAAAGGCGTGCTCTGAGTCGTTCGCAGAAAACAGCTCTGGGGACATCCCTCTATCCACTCACTCAAAGTTATCATTCTCCCTCATTTTTCAGAATAAAAGCCTGAAACGATGTCTGAAGATTGTTCAAAACTAGTGGAAGCCACAGGGAACAGAATCTGGGTCCTAAACCCTTTAAATGGTGGTTAGGCTTTCATTGGAAAAACAGCCATTTCAAAATAATCGCACTTCCTGGATGGATTTTCCTCAGGTCTTCGCCTGCCATTTCAGTTCTGTTATACTCACAGACATTATTCTAACAGTTTTAGAAACGTTGGAGTGTTTTCTACCCAAATCTACTAATTGTATGCATATTACAGATTCTGGGCCTGAATAGCAGGCAGTTTCAGTTCATCTGGAGGTGAAAATAGTGCCCCCTACCCAAAGTTAAGTTAAGATGTGTGCTCTAACTTTGACTGGTATATTTGGTTGTCTCATCTAGCTGCCTAGATCTAGATCTATCTAGATCTGACCCTAAAATGACATACCCAAATCTATCTGCCTGTAGCTCAGGACCTGAAGCAAGGATATGCATATTCTTGATACCATTTGAAAGGAAATACTTTGAAGTTTGTGGAAATGTGAAAATAATGTAGGAGACTATAACACATTAGATCTGGTAAAAGATAATACAAAAACAACAAAAATTTATTTTTTGTATTTTTTTTGCTCCATCATTTTTTAAATGCAAGAGAAAGGCCATAATGTATTATTCCAGCCCAGGTGCAAATACAATTTTGGCCACTAGATGGCAGCAGTGTAGGTCTAAAGTTTTAGATGACTGATACAATGAACCATTTCATTTCTGTTCAAAATGTTGTATCAAGTCTCTCCAAATGAGCCTAATTAGTTTATTTTAATAACTTTTCAAGTTCATTACCGTGCACTCTCCTCAAACAATAGCATGGTATTATTTCACTGTAATAGCTACTGTAAATTGGACAGTGCAGTTAGATGAACAAGAATTTAACCTTTCTGCCCATATCCTTGTTACTTACAACCTCATGCTAATCGCGTTAGCGCACATTAGCTCAACCGTCCCGCGGCTGGGACGCCAATCTGCAGAGATCCTATATTATTAAGATGAATGCACAAAATGTGACTGTGAAATGTGGTTGTCTAACCTAGCTATCTGAAGATGAATGCACTAACTGTGACTGTGATATGTGGTTGTCTAATCTAGCTATCTGAAGATGAATGGACTAAATGTGGTTGTCTAACCTAGCTATCTGTAGATGAATGGACTAAATGTGGTTGTCTAACCTAGCTATCTGTAGATGAATGGACTAAATGTGGTTGTCTAACCTAGCTATCTGTAGATGAATGGACTAAATGTGGTTGTCTAACCTAGCTATCTGTAGATGAATGGACTAAATGTGGTTGTCTAACCTAGCTATCTGTAGATGAATGGACTAAATGGCTATCTGAAGATGAATGGACTAAATGTGGTTGTCTAACCTAGCTATCTGAAGATGAATGGACTAAATGTGGTTGTCTAACCTAGCTATCTGAAGATGAATGGACTAAATGTGGTCGAATGGACTAACCTAGCTATCTGTAGTAGATGAATGGACTAAATGTGGTTGTCTAACCTAGCTATCTGAAGATGAATGGACTAAATGTGGTTGTCTAACCTAGCTATCTGTAGTAGATGAATGGACTAAATGTGGTTGTCTAACCTAGCTATCTGTAGTAGATGAATGGACTAAATGTGGTTGTCTAACCTAGCTATCTGTAGATGAATGGACTAAATGTGGTTGTCTAACCTAGCTATCTGAAGATGAATGGACTAAATGTGGTTGTCTAACCTAGCTATCTGAAGATGAATGGACTAAATGTGGTTGTCTAACCTAGCTATCTGAAGATGAATGGACTAAATGTGGTTGTCTAACCTAGCTATCTGTAGTAGATGAATGGACTAAATGTGGTTGTCTAACCTAGCTATCTGAAGATGAATGGACTAAATGTGGTTGTCTAACCTAGCTATCTAGTAGATGAATGGACTAAATGTGGTTGCTATCTGTAGTAGATGTATGGACTAAATGTGGTTGTCTAACCTAGCTATCTGTAGTAGATGAATGGACTAAATGTGGTTGTCTAACCTAGCTATCTGAAGATGAATGGACTAAATGTGGTTGTCTAACCTAGCTATCTGAGAGATGAATGGACTAAATGAATGGACTAAATTGTTGTCTAACCTAGCTATCTGAAGATGAATGGACTAAATGTGGTTGTCTAACCTAGCTATCTGAAGATGAATGGACTAAATGTGGTTGTCTAACCTAGCTATCTGAAGATGAATGGACTAAATGTGGTTGTCTAACCTAGCTATCTGAAGATGAATGGACTAAATGTGGTTGTCTAACCTAGCTATCTGTAGTAGATGAATGGACTAAATGTGGTTGTCTAACCTAGCTATCTGTAGTAGATGTATGGACTAAATGTGGTTGTCTAACCTAGCTATCTGAAGATGAATGGACTAAATGTGGTTGTCTAACCTAGCTATCTGTAGTAGATGAATGGACTAAATGTGGTTGTCTAACCTAGCTATCTGTAGTAGATGAATGGACTAAATGTGGTTGTCTAACCTAGCTATCTGAAGATGAAAGGACTGTAAGTCGCTCTGGATCAGAGTTTCTATGTAAATGACTAAAGTGCCAATGTAAATGTAGAAATAGTATCGGAGTAGCAGTGCTGATTTAGGATCAGTTTTTTACAGCTGATCCGAGACCACTTTGAGATGGATGATACCTATGACCTCAGACGTCACCCAGTCCGGAGTCCCTTTGATCCACCTCCATGTTTTCTCTTTCACTCCTTCCATCCGGTCGCATTAGTTCAACCCCGGCCCACCCGCTAAAGCCCAGTAGCTGCATGAACCGGTGAGCAGCGGGTCAATTGTGGCAGACGTTGAAAAAAGAGATAGCCGAGAGGAAAAAAAGGAAGAGCGCGAGCAGGAGAAAAGGAGAAAATATTTACAGACCAGCTCCTTTTGTCAGCTTTCACCTCACTTTTTCCCCCTCCCCCTCTCTCTCCCCCCTCACTCCTTCTTCCTCTCATTCTTCTGGTTTTCGCAGTCCTTAATCCTCTCTTCCGACGCTTGGCGGTCAC
This sequence comes from Oncorhynchus gorbuscha, assembly GCF_021184085.1. Classification (NCBI taxonomy): domain Eukaryota; kingdom Metazoa; phylum Chordata; class Actinopteri; order Salmoniformes; family Salmonidae; genus Oncorhynchus; species Oncorhynchus gorbuscha. Next base: position 6,755,280 of record NC_060183.1, read on the forward strand.
AGGTTTTGACAGCAGACTGTAATGACCTAAGCTGCTCTCTGTGGGGGGTGAGGAGAGAGGGATGGGAGTAGGGGGAGAGGGGAGGAGGAGAGATGGGAGTGGGTTAGAAAGGGATATGGGAGAAGAGGGGAGGGGAGATGGGGAGGGGAGAAGGGTGGAGGAGGGTGGAGGAGGGAAAAGGGGCAGGGAAGGTGGGTGGGTGGGAGGAGAGGTGAGAGAAGGGGGAAGAATAGTGGGAGGAGAGGGGTAGGAAAAGGAGGAGAGTGGATGGACAGGAGAGGAGAGGGGTAGGAGGAGGTGAGGGTGGAAAGGAGGTGGGGAGAAAGAAGGGGAGGAGGAGGTGAGGGAGGAGAGGAGGTGGGGAGAAAGCAGAGGAGAGGAGGTGGAGGAAGAAAGTGTGAGGAGGAGAGTGAGGGAAGAGGGGAGAGAGAGGGAAGAGGAGAGAGATGGAAGAGGGGAGAGAGGGAAGAGGGGAGAGAGGGAAGAGGGGAGAGAGAGGGAAGAGGAGAGAGATGGAAGAGGGGAGAGAGAGGGAAGATGAGAGCGAGGGAAGAGGGGAAAGAGAGTGAAGAGGAGAGCGAGGGAAGAGGGGAGAGAGAGGGAAGATGGGAGAGAGAGGGAAGATGGAAGAGAGGGAAGATGGGAGAGAGAGGGAAGATGGGAGAGATGGAAGAGGGGAGAGAGAGGGAAGAGGAGAGCGAGGGAAGTGGGGAGAGAGGGAAGAGGAGAGAGAGAGTGAAGAGGAGAGAGTGAAGAGGAGAGAGGGAAGAGGAGAGAGAAGGAAGATTGGAGAGAGGGAAGATGGGAGAGAGGGTGAAGAGGAGAGAGGGGGAAGAGGAGAGAGAGGAAAGATGGGAGAGAGGGAAGATGGGAGAGAGAGGGAAGAGGAGAGAGGGGGAAGAGGAGAGAGAGGGAAGAGAGGAGAGAGAGGGAAGATGGGAGAGAGGGTGAAGAGGGAGGGGGAAGATGGGAGAGAGGGAAGATAGGAGAGATGGAAGAGGGGAGAGAGAGGGAAGATGGGAGAGAGAGGGAAGATGGGAGAGAGAGGGAAGATGGGAGAGAGGGTGAAGAGGAGAGAGGGGGAAGATGGGAGAGAGGGAAGATGGGAGAGATGGAAGAGGGGAGAGAGAGGGAAGATGGGAGAGAGAGGGAAGATGGGAGAGAGAGGGAAGAAAGGAGAGAAAAAAGAAGGTGAGAGGAGGGGGAGAGTGGAGTAAAGAGGCTATGGGGGGGGGGGCTATTGTCAAGCGTCTAAATGAGAGTCTATTTGGTGTCCAATCAATCTCAGGTGCAATGTTGCAGTTTAACATGTTGGCCACTAGGGGCAGTGGTTATCCACAGAACCTGGGCCTCGTTTCCCAGAGCCTTCACACATTTATGAGGTGAATGATACATAGGCCTAATGGGGCTATACAGTATAGGCTATTTCAATCATTTTTAAATCAATTTCATGTTCATTTAATTGACTTATATTTTGCAACAACTGACTGTAAATGTTTTCCCTCAATGTGGGACGATGTGTGCATAATCTGTGATTTTGTAAATGATTATTGGGTAAGTACAACACGCCGCCTCAATAGCCTGCTTTTCTTCCAGCCATAGTCCCACCTATCTCTAGGAGCTGATCCTTCATCAGTATTGTGGAACATTTGTGAATGTCAAAGGTAAGATTTAAAATCCTATCAGTAGGATTGGGGCGGCAGTGTAGCCTAGTGGTTAGAGCGTTGGACTAGTAACCGGAAGGTTGCGAGTTCAAACCCCCGAGCTGACAAGGTACAAATCTGTCGTTCTCCCTGAACGACAGGGGCAGAACGAGGCCGTCATTGAAAATAAGAATTTGTTCTTAACTGACTTGCCTGGTTAAATAAAGGTCAAATAAAATAAAAATAGTATTGACAACAAAGTCAAATGACGCCCCTAGCGAAACGTTCTCTCCATGTGCTTGTTTGTGAAACACTCCTAAAACATAGTTGTTAATAACAATGCATCTGGTACGATCATTGTTAACTTTTCAGTGACATCTTAAGTGGGAAACGAGATCCTGTCGAGAGGAATCCTCAAATATTGTCCTTATTTCACATTTAACCTTTATTTAACTAAGTCAGTTAAGAACACGTTCTTATTTACATCGACGGCCCTAGCTTGGCGAAACTGGGCCAGTTGTCTGCTGCCCTATAGGACTCCCAATCACAGCCAGACTGGCGACACTGGGCCAGTCGTCTGCTGCCCTATAGGACTCCCAATCACAGCCAGACTGGCGACACTGGGCCAGTCATCTGCTGCCCTATAGGACTCCCAATCACAGCCAGACTGGCGACACTGGGCCAGTTGTCTGCTGCCCTATAGGACTCCCAATCACAGCCAGACTGGCGACACTGGGCCAGTTGTCTGCTGCCCTATAGGACTCCCAATCACAGCCAGACTGGCGACACTGGGCCAGTTGTCTGCTGCCCTATAGGACTCCCAATCACAGCCAGACTGGCGACACTGGGCCAGTTGTCTGCTGCCCTATAGGACTCCCAATCACAGCCAGACTGGTGACACTGGGCCAGTTGTCTGCTGCCCTATAGGACTCCCAATCACAGCCAGTTTGTGTTATCTCTAATCAGTTTTAATCTGTTTTATTTAATAATGTTCTTTCCTCCCCCGCGTCATGCTCTGTTCACAACATTGATGTGTGTTTCCAAGGTGACGATGCGTGGATGTGACTGCAGAGTTGATAAACAGTTTAAGATCGCTGATAGCTCTCATCCGTGAGAACCGATTGTCTGGAAATACTGGAAAAGCACTAGTATGTTTGTGACATCTGCATAGTTAGGACAATAATGCTGCCTAAGATAATAAAAATAATAAAACAACTGCAGACATCTCAAAATAAATTAGTCAGAACTTCCAGCACGTTCCCACGTTGAAAGCCTCAGAGTTCTGAAAGTGGAGGAGAGAGTCTCTCTGATTAAAATGGTGTCCTGGACATTAGTCTGTCCACAGTACGGTCCCCAAGTACCTACAGTGCCTTCAGATAAGTTCAGGAGTTAAAATGTGCTCAACAAGTCACGTAACTTGTTGGATGGCCTCTCTCTGTGTGCGGTAATAGTGTGTAACATGATTTTTGAAAACTACCTCATCTCTGTACCCTACACATACAATTATCTCTAAGGTTTCCTCAGTCAAGCAGTGAATTTCAAACACAGGTTCAACCACAAAGACCAGGGAGGTTTTCCAATAAAGCAGGGCAACTATTGGTAGACATTGAATATCTCTTTGAGCATTGACAAGTTATTAATTCCACTTCGGATGGTGTATCAATACACCCAGTCACTACAACGATACAGGTGTCCTGCTGGAGAGGAGGGAAACTGCCCAGGGATATATTTTAAAGAAACGCATGTCTGTCATTAAACAACCCAATTGTCAGGATTTGGCCAGGGTTGTACCGGTTTTTGGTCACTAGATGCCCCCATTGTGCTTTTTGACCTTTTGTTTTCCATTGATCCCCATTATTATTTGCACCTGTGCCTCGTTTCCCCTGATTGTATTTAAACCCTTTGTTTTCCTCAGTTCTTTGCT
>NC_060183.1:6758946-6773946 GCF_021184085.1 Oncorhynchus gorbuscha
ACCTTTTGTTTTCCATTGATCCCCATTATTATTTGCACCTGTGCATCGTTTCCCCTGATTGTATTTAAACCCTTAGTTTTCCTCAGTTCTTTGCTCTGTGTTTGTATGTTAGCACCCAGCCCTAGTACTCTATAAACTCTTGTTGATCCCGGTGGACTCTCTTGTGGAATTCTGTTTTTTGTTCTTGCTTATTTATTTTTGAGTATCTTTTGAGGATTTTTATGCTATACCTTCCACCTTGTGGATTTACCTTTTTGTCTTTGAGGATTACCTTTGTTCTTTTGGAATTCCTTTTGAGGTTGTGGAGTTACATGTTTTCCTGAAGGACTTCACTTTTTACTTCATTAAATACACCGTCTCAAGTACTGTTGTGTCTGCCTCATCTTCTGGGTTCTGCCGACTATTCGTGGCTCAGTTGGTTAAGTGACTGTTTCTCACTCCGGAGACCCAGGTTTGTAACCGGGTCCTGACAGAAACACAGAGCCAAAAATGAACCCAGAGGCAGCCAGTTCCCAGGACCTTGTTTCCATGCTATCCCACCACCAGGAGACTGTCCAACGCCACGAAGCCGCCCTGGTTCAGCAAGAGGCCTTAATGGCTAGACATTCTCATCTTCTGTCGGAGATGCTGACTTCCATAAAGCAGTTATTATACATAACTAGTTTAGGGTTCTGCTTATTATGACACATAACTAGGTTACGACTTACCCCGGTAACAGTTCCCGTCCCAGTACCTCAGATTCACGTACCCATGGCAGTTAACCCCCTGGCTGAACCTCGTCTTCCACCTCCCCAACGGTTCTCAGGTGATCCAAGTGCTTGTAAAGGGTTTCTCACCCAATGTTCTCTCTCCTTCGAGCTGCAACCCTCGTCGTTCCCCACCGACCGGTCTAAGATCGCATATATCATCACCCTCCTGTCGGAAAAAGCCCTGGCCTGGGCTACTGCAGTGTGGGATGCCCATAGTTCCTGCTGTGCCAGCTACTCTGCCTTTGCTGAGGAATTCAAACAAGTGTTTCAAGGCCCAAGCAGTGGTCCTGACTCAGCCAAACAGCTCCTGACTCTCCACCAAGGTCGGCGCAGCGTGACGGACTATGCCATCCAGTTCCGCACAGTGGCAGCAGCGAGTGGCTGGAACAACGAGGCGCTCACGGTGTGCTTTCTGAAAGGCCTTTCCGACACTATCCAAGATGAACTGGCCACTCGGGAACCACCGGACAATCTCAAGTCCCTGATCAAGTTGGCCTCACGCATTGACCAGCGTCTGAGAGAGAGAGAACTCAACGTAGACCTCTAGCCCCTATCAGTCCCAGCTCCGAGTCCCCACCTTTATCCTCGCTGGCTCCACCGGAACCCATGCAGATTGGACGCATCTCCCAGGCTGAGAGAGACCGCCGGATGAGGGAGCGACGCTGTCTATATTGCGGCAAACCCGGGCCATTTCCGTTCCACGTGTCCCGGGCTCCAGGAAAACGCTCTGTCCCGTACAGACCGGGGTGAACTGTAACGGGAAACATAACCTCCTCCCATCCGTCCAACTCCCGTCTGCTTATTCCAGTCACCCTTTCCTGGGACAACCAAATGCTTCACCTTCAAGCCTTGGTAGACTCTGGAGCCGCAGGTAACTTCATGGATGGTGTCTGGGCGAAGGAGAATGGCGTTCCCTCTGAACCTCTAAGTGACCCCATGAGGGTTACTACATTGGATGGAAGCCCTTTGGGATCTGGACTTGTCACTCATGTCACTACCTCCTTGCGACTTTCAGTTTTGCAACACCAGGAATTGATTAACTTTCATTTGATCTCCTGTTCCGAGTTCCCTCTCGTCCTTGGATACCCCTGGCTTCACAGCCATAACCCTCACATCGACTGGTCTGTGGGCACTATCAAGCAGTGGGGTCCTACGTGCCAAGCTATTTGTATTTTCCCGAATTCCCCGAGTTCTACTCCCGAGTCTTTAGAATCCATCGACCTGACCCGAGTTCCCGAGTGTTACCATGACCTCAAACTGGTATTTAGCAAACAGAGGGCCACCATGCTACCACCCCATAGACCTTATGATTGCCCCATCGAACTGTTTCCGGGCACTTGCCCCCCCAGGGGTCGGATCTTTTCCCTATCTCCACCCGAATGAGCTGCTATGGATACCTACATCAAGGACGCTCTGGAAGCAGGCCTCATGCGTCCATCCACCTCCCCGGCGGGAGCAGGGTTTTTCTTTGTGGCCAAGAAAGACTGTGGATTACGTCCTTGCATCGACTACCTGGGACTCAATTCCATAACCGTCCGTAACCGTTACTCGCTTCCCCTTATGGCCACAGCCTTCGAGCTGCTCCAGGAAGCAGTTGTTTTCACTAAGCTTGACCTGCGGAACGCATACCATCTTGTGCGTATCAGACCTGGTGACGAGTGGAAGACCGCTTTCAACACGCCTACTGGTCACTATGAATACTTGGTGATGCCCTTCGGCCTGACCAACGCCCCAGCGGTGTTCCAAGCGCTCATAAACGATGTGCTTAGGGATATGCTTAACATATTTGTGTTCGTTTACTTGGATGACATCCTCATCTTTTCGAGCTCTCTTCAAGAACACACTAAGCATGTCAGACAAGTACTCAAACGCCTCCTAGACGGCCATCTGTACGTTAAGCCGGAAAAATGTGAATTCCATTCATCCCGAGTACAATTCCTGGGATTTGTAGTGGAACCCGGTCGAGTCCAAATGGACCCCAGGAAGGTAGGGGTGGTAGCGGATTGGCCCACCCCCAAATCCGTTAAGGAAGTTCAGCGTTTCCTGGGCTTCACTAACTTTTACCGCAAGTTCATCAAGAACTTCAGCTTGGTGGCAGCCCCTCTCTCAGCTTTAACCAAGGGTGGCAATGCAAGTTTTTTGTGGGGAAGAGAGGCTGAGACGGCCTTCCAAGGACTCAAGCAGCGCGTCCTCTCTGCTCCCATCCTGATACTACCGACTACGGATGAACCATTTGTGGTGGAGGTACACGCCTCAAAGGTTGGTGTTGGAGCTGTCCTGTCTCAGAGGGGTGAAGACAAGAAGCTTCATCCGTGCGCTTTCTTCTCACACCGGCTTACCCCGGCTGAGAGGAACTACGATGTGAGGGATCGTGAACTCCTTGCGGTTAAGATGGCATTGAAGGAATGGAGACACTGGCTCGAGGGGGCTTCTCACCCGTTTCAAGTGCTTACGGACCACAAAAATCTGGAGTATATCCAGCAGGCGAAGCGGTTGAACTCTAGACAAGCTAGATGGTCTCTTTTCTTCAATCGATTCCAGTTTATCCTCACCTATCGGCCCGGGTCGAAGAATCTCAAACCGGATGCCCTGTCCCGAGTCTACGCTCCTGCCATTCGAGATGACACGGACATGCCTGTCCTTCCTGCTGCTAAGATCGTGGCTCCGATCTCGTGGCAAGTTGAGGATACCGTGAGACGAGCTCAAGCTATCGAACCGGACCCGAAAGGAGGTCCTGCCAATCGGTTGTTTGTCCCCAAGGCAGTGAGGACTCAGGTCCTTCTGTGGGGGCACTCCTCTCGCCTCACCTGTCACCCGGGCGTAGGTCGCACCTTGGAGTTCATCCAGCGTAAGTTCTGGTGGCCTACCATAAGAGAAGACGTTGCCACTTTCGTCAATGCCTGCCCCGTGTGCTGCCAGGGCAAATCTTCTCACCTCCGCCCTCAGGACTCCTTCACCCTTTACCTGTTCCCCACAGACCCTGGTCCCATATCTCGTTGGACTTTATTACTGGCCTTCCTCCATCCCATGGCAATACTACTATCCTAGTCATAATCGACAGGTTTTCAAAGGCGGCCAGGTTCGTCCCTCTGACTAAGTTACCTTCTGCCAAGGAAACGGCTGAGTTGGTAATTAATCATGTGTTCCGAGTCTTCGGCATTCCTCAAGATATGGTTTCTGACAGAGGTCCCCAGTTCGCCTCAAGGTTTTGGAAGGCCTTCTGCCAACTCATGGGGGCTTCTGCCAGTCTATCTTCAGGGTACCATCCGGAGTCCAACGGCCAAACAGAGGATGAATCAAGAGCTGGAAACCACCCTCCGATGTATGACTCGTAACAACCCGTCCACATGGTCGTCCTTCATTGTTTGGGCCGAATACGCGCACAACACCTTGCGCTCCTCCTCCACTGGTATGTCCCCGCACGAGTGTCAGTTTGGCTATGCCCCTCCATTGTTCCCGGACCAGGAGGCCGAAGTCAGAGTGCCTTCAGCCTTGAAGTTCGTCAGACGCTGTCGGCTTATGTGGAGGAAGACCCGTCTTAATCTTATGCGTTCCTCACAGAGGTACCAACAACAAGCCAACAGACGTCGCCGTCCCGGGCCTACCCTGCGCCCCGGCCAGAGAGTCTGGCTCTCCACAAGAGACTTACCACTACGGGTGGAGTCTCGCAAGCTGTCCCAAAAACACATCGGTCCCTTTAAGGTTGCCAGGAGAGTTAATCCAGTTTCTTATCACCTACACTTACCCAGATCCCTTAAGATTAATCCCACGTTTCACATTTCCTTATTAAAACCTGTTGTTTTTTCTCCCCTTGTCCCGGCAGACAGACCTCCCCCTCTGCCTCGTGTCATTGGATGCCAGCCGGCTTATACCGTCCATCGGATACTGGATTCCCGTTGGGCGCAGCGGTCCTGGCAGTATCTGGTGGACTGGGAAGGCTACGGTCCCGAGGAGCGCTCCTGGGTTCCTGCCAAAGACATACTGGACCCTGACCTCATTCCTCAGTTCAGGGCCCTCCACCCCGAGAGAGCTGGTAGGAACGTCAGGAGCCGTTCCTAGGGGGGGGGGGGGGATTCTGTCAGGATTTGGCCAGGGTTGTACCGGTTTTTGGTCACTAGATGCCCCCATTGTGCTTTTTGACCTTTTGTTTTCCCTTGATCCCCATTATTATTTGCACCTGTGCATCGTTTCCCCTGATTATATTTAAACCCTTAGTTTTCCTCAGTTCTTTGCTCTGTGTTTGTATGTTAGCACCCAGCCCTAGTATTCTGTGAACTCTTGTTGATCCCGGTGGACTCTCTTGTGGAATTCTGTTTTTTGTTCTTATTTATTTTTGAGTATCTTTTGAGGCTTTTTATGCTATACCTACCACCTTGTGGATTTACCTTTTTGTCTTGGAGGATTACCTTTGTTCTTGTGGAATTCCTTTTGAGGTTGTGGAGTTACATGTTTTCCTGAAGGACTTCACTTTTTACTTCATTAAATACACAGTCTCAACTACTGCTGTGTCTGCCTCATCTTCTGGGTTCTGCCGACTATTTGTGGGTCAGTTGGTTAAGTGACTGTTTCTCACTCCGGAGACCTGGGTTCGTAACTGGGTCCTGACACCAATGCCATGATTACATAGTGAAAAAACACACCAATCTCTTTCAGAATGTCTTCAAAATGTTTCCTCAATGTTCTGCATGTTTTTGTTTTTACCTAGGCAAAGTTGAATCAAACATCCTTTGGTGGTTAAGGATGACTGTTAGGTTTCTGGATATTATTATACATAACTAGGTTAGGGTAGGTTAGGGTTCTGGTTATTATCACACATAACTAGGTTAGGGTTCTGGTTATTATCACACATAACTAGGTTAGGGTTCTGGTTATTATGACACATAACTAGGTTAGGGTTCTGGTTATTATTACACATAACTAGGTTAGGGTTCTGGTTATTATTATACATAACTAGGTTAGGGTTCTGGTTATTATGACACATAACTAAGTTAGGGTTCAGGTTATTATGACACATAACTAGGTTAGGGTTCTGGTTATTATTATTATACATAACTAGGTTAGGGTTCTGGTTATTATTATACATAACTAGGTTAGGGTTCTGGTTATTATGACACATAACTAAGTTAGGGTTCAGGTTATTATCACACATAACTAGGTTAGGGTTCTGGTTATTATCACACATAACTAGGTTAGGGTTCTGGTTATTATCACACATAACTAGGTTAGGGTTCTGGTTATTATTATTATACATAACTAGGTTAGGGTTCTGGTTATTATGACACATAACTAAGTTAGGGTTCAGGTTATTATGACACATAACTAGGTTAGGGTTCTGGTTATTATCATTATACATAACTAGGTTAGGGTTCAGGTTATTATGACACATAACTAAGTTAGGGTTCTGGTTATTATCATACATAACTAGTTTAGGGTTCTGGTTATTATTATACATAACTAGTTTAGGGTTCAGGTTATTATGACACATAACTAGTTTAGGGTTCTGGTTATTATCACACATAACTAGGTTAGGGTAGATTAGGGTTCTGGTTATTATTATACATAACTAGGTTAGGGTAGGTTAGGGTTCTGGTTATTATCACACATAACTAGGTTAGGGTAGGTTCGGGTTCTGGTTATTATTATTATACATAACTAGGTTAGGGGAGGTTAGGGTTCTGGTTATTATGACACATAACTAGAATAGGGTTCTGGTTATAATCACACATAACTAGGTTAGGGTTCTGGTTGTTATTATTATACATAACTAGGTTAGGGGAGGTTAGGGTTCTGGTTATTATCACACATAACTAGTTTAGGGTTCTGGTTATTATTATTATACATAACTAGGTTAGGGTTCTGGTTATTATTATTATACATAACTAGGTTAGGGTTCTGGTTATTATTATACATAACTAGGTTAGGGTTCTGGTTATTATGACACATAACTAAGTTAGGGTTCAGGTTATTATGACACATAACTAGGTTAGGGTTCTGGTTATTATTATTATACATAACTAGGTTAGGGTTCTGGTTATTATTATACATAACTAGGTTAGGGTTCAGGTTATTATGACACATAACTAAGTTAGGGTTCTGGTTATTATCATACATAACTAGTTTAGGGTTCTGGTTATTATTATACATAACTAGTTTAGGGTTCTGGTTATTATTATACATAACTAGTTTAGGGTTCAGGTTATTATGACACATAACTAGTTTAGGGTTCTGGTTATTATCACACATAACTAGGTTAGGGTAGGTTAGGGTTCTGGTTATTATTATACATAACTAGGTTAGGGTAGGTTAGGGTTCTGGTTATTATCACACATAACTAGGTTAGGGTAGGTTCGGGTTCTGGTTATTATTATTATACATAACTAGGTTAGGGGAGGTTAGGGTTCTGGTTATTATGACACATAACTAGAATAGGGTTCTGGTTATAATCACACATAACTAGGTTAGGGTTCTGGTTGTTATTATTATACATAACTAGGTTAGGGGAGGTTAGGGTTCTGGTTATTATCACACATAACTAGTTTAGGGTTCTGGTTATTATCACACATAACTAGTTTAGGGTTCTGGTTATTATCACACATAACTAGGTTAGGGTTCTGGTTATTATCATACATAACTAGTTTAGGGTTCTGGTTATTATCACACATAACTAGTTTAGGGTTCTGGTTATTATCACACATAACTAGTTTAGGGTTCTGGTTATTATCACACATAACTAGTTTAGGGTTCTGGATATTATCACACATAACTAGTTTAGGGTTCTGGTTATTATCATACATAACTAGGTTAATGTTCTGGTTATTATCACACATAACTAGTTTAGGGTTCTGGTTATTATCACACATAACTAGTTTAGGGTTCTGGTTATTATCACACATAACTAGGTTAGGGTTCTGGTTATTATCATACATAACTAGTTTAGGGTTCTGGTTATTATCACACATAACTAGTTTAGGGTTCTGGTTATTATCACACATAACTAGTTTAGGGTTCTGGTTATTATCACACATAACTAGTTTAGGGTTCTGGATATTATCACACATAACTAGTTTAGGGTTCTGGTTATTATCATACATAACTAGGTTAGGGTTCTGGTTATTATCACACATAACTAGTTTAGGGTTCTGGTTATTATCATACATAACTAGGTTAGGGTTCTGGTTATTATCACACATAACTAGTTTAGGGTTCTGGTTATTATCATACATAACTAGGTTAGGGTTCTGGTTATTATGACACATAACTAGGTTAGGGTTCTGGTTATTATGACACATAACTAGGTTAGGGTTCTGGTTATAATCACACATAACTAGGATAGGGTTCTGGTTATTATCACACATAACTAGGTTAGGGTTCTGGTTATTATGACACATAACTAGGTTAGGGTTCTGGTTATAATCACACATAACTAGGTTAGGGTTCTGGTTATTATCACACATAACTAGGTTAGGGTTCTGGTTATTATCACACATAACTAGGTTAGGGTTCTGGTTATTATCACACATAACTAGGTTAGGGTAGGTTAGGGTTCTGGTTATTATGACACAGAACTAGGTTAGGGTAGGTTAGGGTTCTGGTTATTATCACACATAACTAGGTTAGGGTTCTGGTTATAATCACACATAACTAGGTTAGGGTTCTGGTTATTATCACACATAACTAGGTTAGGGTTCTGGTTATTATCACACATAACTAGGTTAGGGTTCTGGTTATTATCACACATAACTAGGTTAGGGTTCTGGTTATTATTATTATTATACATAACTAGGTTAGGGTTCTGGTTATTATTACACATAACTAGGTTAGGGTTCTGGTTATTATGACACATAACTAAGTTAGGGTTCTGGTTATTATCACACATAACTAGGTTAGGGTTCTGGTTATAATCACACATAACTAGGTTAGGGTTCTGGTTATTATCACACATAACTAGGTTAGGGTTCTGGTTATTATCACACATAACTAGGTTAGGGTTCTGGTTATTATCACACATAACTAGGTTAGGGTTCTGGTTATTATTATTATTATACATAACTAGGTTAGGGTTCTGGTTATTATTACACATAACTAGGTTAGGGTTCTGGTTATTATCACAGATAACTAGGTTAGGATTCTGGTTATTATTACACATAACTAGGATAGGATTCTGGTTATTATTACACATAACTAGGTTAGGGTAGGTTAGGGTTAGGTTAGTCATCCACCAATTGTGCAAGTTCTCCCACATAAAAAAACGAGAGAGGCCTGTAATTTTCATCATAGGTATACTTCAATTATGACAGACAAAATTATGGAACAAAAATCAGAATATCACATTGTAGGATTTTTTAGGAATTTATTTGCAAATTATGGTGGAATGTCAGAATGCCATCAATATACACCACTTCACCCTGCCCATGCAGGTCCCTGAAAATCTTGTCTACAAATGCTTGGAAGACTGATGGAGCAGTCATCAACCCGTACGGCATGACGAGGTCATCATAATGCCCTGTGGTCGTACTGAACGCCGTCTGCCTCTCATCTCCCTCCCGGATACGCACCACGTTGCAAGCCCATTGTTGTCTAGCCTAGTTTAGCTAGCTCTCCCAATCAACACCTGTGATTACTTTATGCCTCGCTGTATGTCTCTCTCAAATGTCATAATGCCTTGTATACTGTTGTTTAGGTTAGTTATTGTTGTTTTTGTTTACAATGGAGTTCCTCTCATCATACTGTACCTCTGATATCTCCTTTGTCCCACATCCCACACATGCGGTGACCTCACCCATTTTAACCAGAATGTCCAGAGATACAACTTCTCTTATCATCACACACTCTGTGCCTGGGCTTACCTCCTGAGATCTAGTTTGGTGAAGAAGCGTGCCCAGTGCATTGACTCAATTGCCATGGCGATAAGAAGTAGCGGGTAAATGTACCTCACCGTGATCTGATTTAGGCCTTGGTAGTCAATACACGGGCACAGATCTCCCTCCTTCTTCTTCACAAAAAAGAAACTTGAGGAGACCGGTTGAAGTGGACGACCGAATGTACCCCTGATGCAGGGATTCGGAGACATGTGTTTCCATTGCCTCTGTCTCCACCTGTGAGAGGGGATACACGTGACTCCTGGGAAGTGCAGCGTCTATCAGGAGATTTATCACACAATCGCCCCATCGATGAGGTGGTAATTGAGTCGCCTTCTTTTTGGAGAAGGCAAGAGCCAAATCGATGGAGAGCTGGTCTGGACTCTCCACCGTAGTAGCACCAACTGAAACCCCTAAACACCTACGAGAGCACTCTCGCGACCACCCCGTGAGAGCCCTCTTTGGCCAAGAAACAGTGGGGTCACAACAAGCTAACCAGGTTAGGCCTAGCACCACGGGAAATGCAGGAGATTCAAGCAGAAGAGACTAATTCTCATGGGTACCGGAGCAGCGGTGCTGGGGGATGGAACCGATAGAACCCGATCTGGACGACCGCGGGTAGCCAGCAGGTTATCCAGCCGAAGGGTCCACCAGCTCGTCGAAAGTGCAGGCCAACCCTCTGACGGACGTCCTCGCGCAAACTGCAGCGATAGTGGTCGATCAGGGCCCTGTCGTTCCATCCCGCGGCGGCGGCCAGGGTCCAAAAATCCATGGCGAATTCCTGGGCGCTCCTCGTCCCCTGCCTCAGATGGAAGAGGAAACCCTTGAAATGGTCCAGCGCGGCATCTCCTTCTCCCCACACTGTGTTGGCCCACTCCAAGGCTTTCCCAGAGACGCACGAGATGAGGGCGGACACCTTCTCCCCACACTGTGTTGGCCCACTCCAAGGCTTTCCCAGAGAGGCATGAGATGAGGGCGGACACCTTCTCCCCACACGGTGTTGGCCCTCTCCAAGGCTTTCCCACGAGTTGAGGGCGGACACCTTCTCCCAACACGGTGTTGGCCCACTCCAAGGCTTTCCCAGAGAGGCACGAGATGAGGGCGGACACCTTCTCCCCACACGGTGTTGGCCCACTCCAAGGCTTTCCCAGAGAGGCACGAGATGAAGGCGGACACCTTCTCCCCACACGGTGTTGGCCCACTCCAAGGCTTTCCCAGAGAGGCACGAGATGAAGGCGGACACCTTCTCCCCACACGGTTTTGGCCCACTCCAAGGCTTTCCCAGAGAGGCACGAGATGAAGGCGGACACCTTCTCCCCACACGGTGTTGGCCCACTCCTAGGCTTTCCCATAGAGGCACGAGACGAGGGCAGACACCTTCTCACGACCTGAAGGAGCCAGGTTGGATGGTTGTCTAGTAGAGGTTGAGCTGTCACAGGAAACCCTGACAGCATGCAGCCTTCCCGTCATACTCCCGGAGAAGGGCTAGACGAATCCCACTGGGACCGGGTGAAGAGGGGCGAGTAGTGGAGACCGTAGTTGTGCTGGTGGAGGCGCTGGAGGAACTCCCTGTCTCTCCCAGCGGTCCAGAGTTTGGACGACGCGGTCCATGGCGGCGCCGAGATGGTGGAGCATGGCCGCCTGCTCCCGGACACGCTCCTCCACCCCTATTCCAGGGGCACCTGCCCCTGCTGACTCCATATAGTTGTTGTGGGAATCTGTAAGGGGTGTGTAATAGGTGGCAGGGAAGTCAGACGTAGGAGAGCAGAACTTGGTAATAGCCGGAGCAGTTTAGTAGCAAAACCCACGGCATAAACATAACAAGAATAATTGGGTATAAAAACCTGTCGCGCACCAAACAACACGTGCACTTACAATAAACAATCCCACACAAAGACATGGGGGGGAACAGAGGGTTAAATACACAACAAATGACTTGAGGGAATTGAAACCAGGTGTGAGGAAAAACAAGAAAAAACACATGGAAAATGAAAAGTGGATCGATGATGGCTAGAAGACCGGGACGCCGACCGCCGAGCGCTGCCCGAACAATTAGAGGACCCGACATCGGAGGAAGATGTGACAGATGACAGTAACAAGACTGACCATCCAATTAATATACGATGACTGTAACAAGACTGATCAACCAATTTATATTTGATGAGTATAGCAAGACTGATCAGCCAATTATTAAAGTCAATAATGAAAAAATATATATATCATTTTTCTACAAGACACAACACAACCAAAGCAAATCAGTGAAACATTTTCAAATATTCCAAATAATGAAGTCTTTATTTATCTTTATTTGTACGTCTGTATATTATAGTTTCTTCCGTTTCTGTGACTTCCTACGGTTTGGTGTCCCATCTACGGGGCAGTTGGTGCTCAGTGGTTAGAGCGTTGGACTAGTAACCGAAAGGTTGCAAGTTTGAATCCCCGAGCTGACAAGGTACAAATCTGTCGTTCTGCCCCTGAACAGGCAGTTAACCCACTGTTAACCCACTAAAAATATGCATAATGTACATAGAAAGCTGCTCTAAAACAACAACCAATTTCCCGGTATATATAAGAGTCTCATATGGTGTCATGGTGCTTTTCTCCTAAAGGTCTTAGCATCTGTACGCTAAACAGACCAGCTCTCTCAGTACTCTCTCTAACCACACCACTCAGACCAGCTCTCTCAGTACTCTCTCTAACCACACCACTCAGACCAGCTCTCTCAGGACTCTAACCACACCACTCAGACCAGCTCTCTCAGTGCTCTAACCACACCACTCAGACCAGCTCTCTCAGTACTCTCTCTAACCACACCATTCAGACCAGCTCTCTCAGTGCTCTAACCACACCACTCAGACCAGCTCTCTTAGTACTCTCTCTAACCACACCACTCAGACCAGCTCTCTCAGTGCTCTAACCACACCACTCAGACCAGCTCTCTCAGTGCTCTCTCTAACCACACCACTCAGACCAGCTCTCTCAGTGCTCTAACCACACCACTCAGACCAGCTCTCTTAGTACTCTCTCTAACCACACCACTCAGACCAGCTCTCTTAGTACTCTCTCTAACCACACCACTCAGACCAGCTCTCTCAGTGCTCTAACCACACCACTCAGACCAGCTCTCTTAGTACTCTCTCTAACCACACCACTCAGACCAGCTCTCTCAGTGCTCTAACCACACCACTCAGACCAGCTCTCTTAGTACTCTCTCTAACCACACCACTCAGACCAGCTCTCTCAGTGCTCTAACCACACGACTCAGACCAGCTCTCTTAGTACTCTCTCTAACCACACCACTCAGACCAGCTCTCTCAGTGCTCTAACCACACCACTCAGACCAGCTCTCTTAGTACTCTCTCTAACCACACCACTCAGACCAGCTCTCTCAGTGCTCTAACCACACCACTCAGACCAGCTCTCTTAGTACTCTCTCTAACCACACCACTCAGACCAGCTCTCTCAGTGCTCTAACCACACCACTCAGACCAGCTCTCTCAGTGCTCTAACCACACGACTCAGACCAGCTCTCTCAGTACTCTCTCTAACCACACCACTCAGACCAGCTCTCTCAGTACTCTCTCTAACCACACCACTCAGACCAGCTCTCTCAGTACTCTCTCTAACCACACCACTCAGACCAGCTCTCTCAGTACTCTCTCTAACCACACCACTCAGACCAGCTCTCTCAGTACTCTCTCTAACCACACCACTCAGACCAGCTCTCTCAGTACTCTCTCTAACCACACCACTCAGACCAGCTCTCTCAGTACTCTCTCTAACCACACCACTCAGACCAGCTCTCTCAGTGCTCTAACCACACCACTCAGACCAGCTCTCTCAGTGCTCTCTCTAACCACACCACTCAGACCAGCTCTCTCAGTGCTCTCTCTAACCACACCAGTCAGACCAGCTCTCTCAGTGCTCTAACCACACCACTCAGACCAGCTCTCTCAGTACTCTCTCTAACCACACCACTCAGACCAGCTCTCTCAGTGCTCTAACCACACCACTCAGACCAGCTCTCTCAGTGCTCTAACCACACCACTCAGACCAGCTCTCTCAGTACTCTCTCTAACCACACCACTCAGACCAGCTCTCTCAGTGCTCTAACCACACCACTCAGACCAGCTCTCTCAGTACTCTCTCTAACCACACCACTCAGACCAGCTCTCTCAGTGCTCTAACCACACCACTCAGACCAGCTCTCTCAGTACTCTCTCTAACCACACCACTCAGACCAGCTCTCTCAGTGCTCTAACCACACCACTCAGACCAGCTCTCTCAGTACTCTAACCACACCACTCAGACCAGCTCTCACAGTACTCTCTCTAACCACACCAATCAGACCAGCTCTCTCAGTACTCTCTCTAACCACACCACTCAGACCAGCTATCTCAGTACTCTAACCACACCACTCAGACCAGCTCTCTCAGTACTCTAACCACACCACTCAGACCAGCTCTCTCAGTACTCTAACCACACCACTCAGACCAGCTCTCTCAGGACTCTAACCACACCACTCAGACCAGCTCTCTCAGTACTCTAACCACACCACTCAGACCAGCTCTCTCATTCATGTCTGTGTGCTGTGCTTCTGTCCCATCTTGCCTGTAGCAGATATCTCTCCCTCTCCCTCTCTCTTTCTGACTGGCAGCATCTGCTTCTGTTCAAGCATGCTGTTCTTACACAGTGAACAGATCACACACACATGCTCACGGACACACACACACACACACCATGCAGACACAAGCGCACGTACACGCACACGCACACACACAGGCACGCGCACACACACAGTGAACAGATCACACACACATGCTCACGGACACACACACACACACCAAGCAGACACACACGCACGCGCACACACACACAGTGAACAGCTCTGGTGGAGGTGAAAAATTTAGCAATCAATTAGATTTTAACAAATTACTTTCTAAGTGCATCACCCAGCAGCTGTTAAATCGGTCAACCCTGCCGCTCTGCCCCTCTCTCTCTCAGAGGGGACGGAGGAGAGGAGAGGAAGAGAGGAGGAAAGAAAAATATAAGAGGTGAGGTCTCTCTTTCTCCCGCGGTGAGCGTTCCACATCACGGTCAACTGCAGAGAAAGTCAGCCACGGCCCCCGGCAGCGGTGCGATGGAGGGCTGGAGGGATGGTGGGACCGAGGGATGGAAGGATGGAGGAGAGGTGTAGAGGGGTCATAAAGACCTGATGTCTCCTGGGTCCATAGTGAGACGGACGCCAGAACAAGGAGGCCTGGATGGCCTGCAGACAGGTTGGGTTGCTACACATGGAAAACCACGCCCACCACAGGCTCAGGCCACAGAGAGCACAAAGCATGAAGTCTCTACACCTCTCTACATTTCTCTACGCGTCTCTACATATCTAT
>NC_060183.1:6778946-6783946 GCF_021184085.1 Oncorhynchus gorbuscha
ATTCTGAGGGGGGGGTCTCCTCTGAGTAATATGGGGATTCTGAGGGGGGGGGGGTCTCCTCTGAGTAATATGTCCCTTCACATTGTAAATATGTTTTTTTGGCACTGACTTTGGCTTTAAAATTCCTAATTCTCATTGGTTTGAATGGTTTCAGCAATTTATAAATTGTATTCTTTTGAAATTAACAACATGAATTGAGGTTTTTGGAGTACTATATAGCTGGAGAACATTGAACAGAACAAGGCTGTTTTCATAAAGACATTTGGACAAAAATGCAGACATTTACATAACTTCAAATATACATTATTCTGCCGAGTAGAGAGAGACAAAGAGAAAAAGAGAGAGAGAGAGAGAGAGAGAGAAACAGAGAAAAGGGGAGAGAGATGAGAGAGAGAGAGAGAGAGAGAGAGAGAGAGAGAGAGAGAGAGAGAGAGAGAGAGAGAGAGAGAGATAGATAGATAGATAGATAGATAGATAGATAGATAGATAGATAGATAGATAGATAGATAGAGAGAGAGAGAGAGAGAGAGAGAGAGAGAGAGAGAGAGAGAGAGAGAGAGAGAGAGAGAGAGAGAGAGAAGAGAGAGAGAAACAGAGAAAAGGGGAGAGAGATTAGAGAGAGAGAGAGAGAGAGAGAGAGAGAGAGAGATTAAAGAGAGAGAGAGAGAGAGAGAGAGAGAGAGAGAGAGAGAGAGAGAGAGAGAGAGAGAGAGAGAGAGAGAGAGAGAGAGAGAGAGAAGAGGGGGGGTTGGAGTGAGAGAGAGAGAGAAAGAACAGAACAAGGCTTTTTCAATAACGAAATTCCTTATCCTAAACCTTACCCTAACCCTAACCTTAACCTGAACCCTAACCCTAACCTTAGCCTGAACCCTTACCCTAACCCTAACCTTAACCTGAACCCTAACCCTAACCCTAACCTTAAGCCTAACCTTAACCTGAACCCTTATCCTAAACCTTACCCTAACCCTAACCTTAACCTGAACCCTTACCCTTATCCTAAACCTTACCCAAAACCTTACCCTGAACCTTACCCTATCCCTAACCTTAACCCTTACCCTTACCCTAAACCTTACCCTAACCCTAACCCTAACCTTAACCTTAACCTGAACCCTTATCCTAACTCTAACCCTAACCTTAACCTGAACCCTTATCCTAACTCTAACCCTAACCTTAACCTGAACCCTTATCCTTATCTTAAACGTTTACCTTAACCCCATCCAGCAGTTGTTTATGAGCAGATTTGTTGATAGTGTGACCATCTGTAGACCATCTGTAGAGTATCTGTAAAACCATCTGTAGACCATCTCCATGTGGACCATCTGTAGACCATCTGTAGACCATCTGTAGACCATCTCCATGTGGACCATCTGTAGACCATCTGTAGACCATCTCCATGTGGACCATCTGTAGACCATCTGTAGACCATCTCCACATGGAACATCTGTAGACCATCTCCATGTGGACCATCTGTAGACCATCTGTAGACCATCTGTGGACCATCTGTAGACCATCTGTAGACCATCTCCATGTGGACCATCTGTAGACCATCTGTAGACCATCTGTAGACCATCTCCATGTGGACCATCTGTAGACCATCTGTAGACCATCTGTAGACCATCTGTAGACCATCTCCACGTGGACCATCTGTAGACCATCTCCATGTGGACCATCTGTAGACCATCTCCACGTGGACCATCTGTAGACCATCTGTAGACCATCTCCATGTGGACCATCTGTAGACCATCTGTAGACCATCTCCATGTGGACCATCTGTAGACCATCTCCATGTGGACCATCTGTAGACCATCTCCACGTGGACCATCTGTAGACCATCTGTAGACCATCTGTATACCATCTCCATGTGGACCATCTGTAGACCATCTCCATGTGGACCATCTGTAGACCATCTGTAGACCATCTCCATGTGGACCATCTGTAGACCATCTCCACGTGGACCATCTGTAGACCATCTGTAGACCATCTGTAGACCATCTCCATGTGGACCATCTGTAGACCATCTCCATGTGGACCATCTGTAGACCATCTGTAGACCATCTGTAGACCATCTGTAGACCATGTGGACCATCTGTAGACCATCTGTAGACCATCTGTAGACCATCTGTAGACCATCTCCATGTGGACCATCTGTAGACCATCTGTAGACCATCTGTAGACCATCTGTAGACCATCTCCATGTGGACCATCTGTAGACCATCTGTAGACCATCTGTAGACCATCTCCATGTGGACCATCTGTAGACCATCTGTAGACCATCTGTAGACCATCTCCATGTGGACCATCTGTATACCATCTGTAGACCATCTCCATGTGGACCATCTGTAGACCATCTCCACGTGGACCATCTGTACTATCCAAAATAAAGTGCGACCATGATTTCATTATTTTACATGACTTCAATTATACATTATTCTGCCATCCATGTAAAACATCCTAATTAGCACCAAGTAGTGGATAGAGACAAAGAGAAAGAGTGGAAAAAGGAAGAGAGAGAGATGAGAGAGAGATTCGAGAGAGAGATTAAAGAGAGAGATAGATTAGATAGAGAAAGAGAGAGAGAACGAGAGAGAGGGGGGCAAGAGAGAGAGGGGGTTGGAGAGCGAGAGAGAGAGAGAGAGAGAGAGGGTGGTTGGAGAGAGAGAGAGAGGGGGGTTGGAGAGTGAGAGAGTGGTTTGGAGAGAGGCAGACAGAGAGAGAGGGGGAGAGAGGGGGAGGGAGAGGGAGAGAGAGAGGGGGTTGGAGGGAGAGAGAGAGGGGGTTGGAGGGAGAGAGTGGTTTGGAGAGAGGCAGACAGAGTGAGGGAGAAAGAGAGAGGGGGATGGAGAGGGAGAGAGAGGGGGTTGAAGAGAGAGGGGGTTGGAGAGAGAGAGAGGGAGAGCGACAGGGGGAGGGGAGGGGCGAGAGAGAGGGGGTTGGAGAGAGAGAGAGGGACAGCGACAGGGGGAGGGGAGGGGAGGGGAGAGAGAGAGGGGGTTGGAGAGTGAGAGAGGGAGAGCGACAGGGGGAGGGGAGGGGAGGAGAGAGAGAGAGGGGGTTGGAGAGAGAGAGAGGGAGAGGGAGAGCGATAGGGGGAGAGGAGAGAGAGGGGGTTGGAGAGAGAAAGGCCTCTGCATAAGACTCTTACCCACTCTTTTCCATGTATATCAGCAGAAAACAGTAAATGTCACCAGCTCCTCCTTTTAATTACCAAAAACAATGTATTCTGAGGCAGAGCCTGTCAGATACATGTTGCTCTTTAGGGAAAAAATATAAAACGTAATGTCGTTAAATTGATTATTTTATG
Source organism: Oncorhynchus gorbuscha (assembly GCF_021184085.1). Classification (NCBI taxonomy): domain Eukaryota; kingdom Metazoa; phylum Chordata; class Actinopteri; order Salmoniformes; family Salmonidae; genus Oncorhynchus; species Oncorhynchus gorbuscha. The sequence continues at coordinate 6,782,248 of NC_060183.1, forward strand.
TATTTTTGTAATTACAAAACCCTAATGGTTTTCTGTTTTTAATTCACTTTTGTTCCATTATGATGTTTTGATGTTTGGTTGCTGCAGGGCTGTAGAGAATACCTGTGTTTATTATGGTTTTAATGGACATTGCTTCGGTTTTATCGCTCTGGCTCCAAGTCTACATTATCCACCTCCTCATCCTCCCTCCTCCTGCTCCCTCCTCCCTCCCTCCCTCCCTCCTCCTGCTCCCTCCTCACTCCCTTCTCCTCCCTCCTCCTCCCTCCCTCCTCCCTCCTCCCTCCTGCTCCCTCCTCCCTCCCTCCTCCTTCTACCTCCTCCCTCCTCCCTCCTGCTCCCTCCTGCTCCCTCCTCCCTCCCTCCTCCTTCTACTACCTCCCTCCTCCTTCTCCCTCCTCCCTCCCTCCTCCTTCTCCCTCCTCCCTCCTCCCTCCTCCTTCTCCCTCCTCCCTCCTCCCTCTCCCTCCTCCCTCCTCCCTCCTGCTCCCTCCTCCTGCTCCCTCCTCCTGCTCCATCCTCCTGCTCCCTCCTCCTGCTCCATCCTCCCTCCCTCCTCTCTCCCTCCTCGCTTTACCTCCTCCCCCTCCCTGCTCCCTCCCCCTCCTCCTGCTCCATCCTCCCTCCCTCCTCCTGCTCCATCCTCCCTCCTCCCCCTCCCTGCTCCCTCCCCTCCCCCTTCCTGCTCCCTCCCCTTCCTCCTGCTCCATCCTCCCTCCATCCTCCTGCTCATCCTCCCTCCTCCTCCTCCCCCTTTCTCCTCCCTCCTCCCTCCTCGCTTTACCTCCTCCCCCTTCCCCCTTCCTCCTCCCTCCTCCCTCGTCCCTTCCTCCTCCCCCTTCCTGCTCCCTCCACCTCCTCCTGCTCCCTCCTCACCCCCTCCTCCTCCTCACTCCTCCTCCTCCCTCCTCCCTCCTCAACCTTAACCAGCCCCAGTCAAAGAAGCCTTACTTAATTATAACCTTTATTTATCTACTTAATTGTGTGTGTGTATGTGTGTGTTTGCACGCACGCACGAACCCACACACTCACACATCATCATTCTCCGACAGTCTCGTGTTCAGTGTTGGGGAGTAGGGAACTACATGTTGTGCAACTTGCAATTTCACTACAGTTAGCAGTAGCTTGGTGGTAGTTGAACTAAGTTCAGATCTTGGTAATGTTTTCAGTAGTTAATGACTTCTTTGCCATGTAGATGACATCTGAAACTACCTGTATAATGGAAGTAGACCAGAATTTCCTTCCCTCTTTTGACCAATTCTGTCTAATTCGGCTTAATTCTGACTTATTCTGCCTAATTCTGACTTATTCGGCTTAATTCTGACTTATTCTGCCTAATTCGGATTTATTCGGCTTAATTCTGACTTATTCCACCTAATTCTGACTCCAGAGGGATATGCTCTTGCAATTTGGTAGTCAATGACATTTCAGACTTAAATTAAATAATTAAAATATTTTGGATGTCGTAAACTACTTTTTCATAGGAACTTTAGTTCAGTAAACTAGTAACTGGTGTACTTATAGTGTAGTTTCATTTCTTCCAGTGTGAAGTGAGTGGTAGCTTGGTCAACTGAGTTCCTTCCCCAACACTGCTGAGTGGTCCTATTTCACTACCAAATGGCACATAGTGTGTACCCATGCTGTGTGTGTGTGTGTGTGTGTGTGTGTGTGTGTGTGTGCGTGTGTGCGTGCGTGCGTGTGT
>NC_060183.1:6786446-6863946 GCF_021184085.1 Oncorhynchus gorbuscha
TCTTTTAAACACATTCACTCAGGCCAGGGTCTCCTAAACTTGTCCTGGGGCCTCCCTCAGGACACGTTTTGGTTTTGGCCCTAGAACTACACACCTGATTCAAATAATAATAATTGTTCCATAAAGATTATTTTTATATCCAAAATACCTCAGTTTGTTTGGCGCATTATGTTCAGAAATCCACAGGAAAGAGAGGTCACGACAACGCAGACAAATTCCAGATAGTTTCCGTAATGTCCACAGAAACATGTCAAACGTTTTTTATAATCAATCCTCAGGTTGTTTTTAAAATGTCTTTATCAGTAGGAGAGGGAAAAGCAATGGCTGTCCAAACTCATGCGACCACTTGACGCGATGTTATCGTTCTGGCTCAATTTTCAAAATAAAAGCCTGACACTATGTCTGAAGACTGTTTACACCTTGAGGAAGCGATAGGAAAAGGAATCTGGTTGATATCCCTTTAAATGGAGCAAAGGGAGGCTATGGAACATGGAGTTTTCAAAATAGAAGCCACTTCCTGGTTTGATTTTCCTCAGGGTTTCGCCTGCAATATCAGTTCTGTTATACTCACAGACAATATTTTGACAGTTTTGGAAACTTTAACGTGTTTTCTATACAATACTAATAATACTATACATATTTTAGCAACTGAGACTGAGGAGCTGGCCATTTACAATGGGCACCTTTTCATCCAAGCTACTCAATACTGCCCCTGCAGCCATAAGAAGTTAACAGTTCTTACACACTTCATAGACACTCTTATTGACAAGATGGGTACAGCGATGGGTACAGTGAGAGTGGGATCTGTCCTTACATACATAATTGTGATGATGATGACCCAACTCCCACCACTATACTTTTCAACCACCACATCCACCACTACCACTCCTTAGCGTCCCCTCCTCATCCACCTCTCGTTGTCTGCACACTCTGAAGCCCCGTATTCCACTGGCACTTAAAAATTCGGGCCACATTTTGAGCTCAAATGGAATTCTCAAGTCGAGGGAAACCCGGGATTCACAACTGGTGCCAGCTCGATTAAAATTCAGGCCACTGACTCCATTACTCTGCAAACTGTGAGCTGATCACTGCTGGATGTTTAGCTACTTTGTCTGGGCAGTGTTGCTGTTACAAGCACAAGTACCTCGTCTGGGCAGTGTTACTGTTACAAGCACAAGTACCTCGTCTGGGCAGTGTTACTGTTACAAGCACAAGTACCTCGTCTGGGCAGTGTTGCTGTTACAAGCACAAGTACCTCGTCTGGGCAGTGTTACTGTTACAAGCACAAGTACCTCGTCTGGGCAGTGTTGCTGTTACAAGCACAAGTACCTCGTCTGGGCAGTGTTACTGTTACAAGCACAAGTACCTCGTCTGGGCAGTGTTACTGTTACAAGCACAAGTACCTCGTCTGGGCAGTGTTGCTGTTACAAGCACAAGTACCTCGTCTGGGCAGTGTTACTGTTACAAGCACAAGTACCTCGTCTGGGCAGTGTTGCTGTTACAAGCACAAGTACCTCGTCTGGGCAGTGTTGCTGTTACAAGCACAAGTACCTCGTCTGGGCAGTGTTGCTGTTACAAGCACAAGTACCTCGTCTGGGCAGTGTTGCTGTTACAAGCACAAGTACCTCGTCTGGGCAGTGTTACTGTTACAAGCACAAGTACCTCGTCTGGGCAGTGTTGCTGTTACAAGCACAAGTAGCTCGGGTCTGGGCAGTGTTGCTGTTACAAGCACAAGTACCTCATCTGGGCAGTGTTGCTGTTACAAGCACAAGTACCTCGTCTGGGCAGTGTTGCTGTTACAAGCACAAGTACCTCGTCTGGGCAGTGTTGCTGTTACAAGCACAAGTACCTCGTCTGGGCAGTGTTGCTGTTACAAGCACAAGTACCTCGTCTGGGCAGTGTTGCTGTTACAAGCACAAGTACCTCGTCTGGGCAGTGTTGCTGTTACAAGCACAAGTACCTCGTCTGGGCAGTGTTGCTGTTACAAGCACAAGTACCTCGCCTGGGCAGTGTTGCTGTTACAAGCACAAGTACCTCGTCTGGGCAGTGTTACTGTTACAAGTACCTCGTCTGGGAAGTGTTGCAGTAGTCAGTCATGACACCAATTACCACCATAGCTGGATCCTTCGTTTAATTTTGCACTACCCAATAAACATTTATGAGAACAGTCAGCCCTTGAATGCTAGCTACTTAACGTTACCTATCAAATCAGAGTAGAAACAAACTATCTAGCTCGTTAAAGTGAGGTAGCAAGAATTGTAGCTTTGCCAGGTTGCACTGAAAGCTCACTAGCTAGCTACATCATATCATACCTGTCATCTGGTTGGCTTGGTTAGCTAGCTAGCTAGCTAATAGGCAATGTCATGGCAAGCAAGGTACGAATTAAGCTGGCTATCTACCATGTTATGCTAGTGACGATGCTAATCGTTTAGCTAACTAGCAGGCTAAAATCATGGCCCTGTCATGAGTCTGGCTGGCACTGGCTTTTTGTGGGATAACATTAGTTACATAATTTTTAGGGTGAATACAATTCTTCAACATTTTGCGAGCTAGCAAGCTAGCAATATTTGAGAAGCCAAATGCAGTCACATATTGGCTACCTAGCAACATAATTTCTAAGTTCTGGAGGCTGTGGAAACACAATTTGAGCTAGCCCACCAAGGCCAGCCCAACCTGGGTTAACTTCAAAGTGCCAATGGCAATGGGGCTTGAGTGCTCCGGGGAGCGGGGAACAGGGCTGGCTAACAGGGCTGGCTAACAGGGCTGGCTAACTCTGGCAGAGCCAGAGATGGCCGTGTGACGGAGAGAGGGTCAGGGAAGCAGAGAGTCAGTCAGAGAGTGTTGCCTGTGGTCTGGAGACCCCAGAGGCCGTTAAAACACAATCATTTCACATCAAAGCAATCAGCAACCAGCCTAGCCAGCCCTAGGCACAATTCTCACCCGCTGAGCCGCGAGACACAAACCACCATCAGTGGGCGATTTCTCCCCTTGCCTCCAACAGGCTCCCTGCTATTGCCTAACAACTAACAACTAACACCTTACACCTAACACCTCACTCCCTCTAGCTTGGCCCTGGCTGCTGCTACCCACTGTCACACACAAACACACGCACGCACGCACGCACGCACGTGAGGGTATCAGGCGCACACACACATCACTCACACACATCACTCACACACAGGGGAGACACACACACACAGGGAGAGACACACACACACACAGCCCACACACACACACACACACACACACACACACACACACACACACACACACAACACACACACACACACACACACACACACACACACACACACACACACACACACACACACACACACACACACACACACACACACACACACACACACACACACACACACACACACACACACACACACAGAGAGAGGCACACACACAGAGAGGCACACACACAGAGAGGCACACACACAGAGAGGAGAGGATGGGGATGGAAGGATCCTGTCAGCCCAGAGCCCCATACAGACGTGACGGGTGCAGATGAGGTAAAGCCCTGGGTGTCTCCTGGGGAGCTCGGAGAGGTGGATACACACAGCAACACTGACAGCTCTGATTGCTGAGCTGAGAGGTAAATATGTGACAACAACAGGGACTTTAAATCCCCCCTGGCCAGACAGGATGTTACGGGCAGACGGGACAGACAGGTGAACAGGTGGCAAACTGAGGCGTACACAGACACAGAGACAGACACAGACAGAGACAGACAGAGACAGAGACAGACACACAGACACATACAGACAGAGACAGAGACACAGAGACAGAGACACAGAGACAGAGACACAGAGACAGAGACACAGAGACAGAGACACAGACACAGACACAGACACAGACACACAAACACAGACACAGACACAGACACAGACACAGACACAGACACAGACACAGACACAGACAGACACAGACAAAGAGACAGACACAGACAAAGAGACATACACAGAGACAGACACAGATACATACACAGAGACAGACAAAGAGACAGACACAGATATAGACAAAGAGACATACACAGAGACAGACATACACAGAGACAGTCATTAACTAGCTAACATCAGTGTCTGTGTCATTAACTAGATAAATCTTGTTGGGGACACCCGTTCCCAGATAGGAACCTCCCCCCCACACCCTCAGCTGGAATGTGACGCATGAACGCAATAAATATTCCTAAAAATATTTAACCTCCACACATTAACAAGTCCAATAGCTCAAATGAAAGATAAACAAGTTGTTTATCTACCCAGCAAGTCAGATTTCTAAAATGTTATATCTCATATCTCATTTGCATAGCCAAGTAGGAAAAAATATGCAATCAACAAACGCAGGATTAAAAGAAAAATAATTTCACTAACCTTTTGAAATCTTCATCAGATGACAGTAATTTAACATGTTACACAGTACATTCATTTTTTTTTCAATAATCTGCAATATATATCCATAAATCTCTGTTTACAATGACGCATCGTTCAAAAAAATGCTACTAAAATGTCAGGAGAAATGATGATAGCTCCGGCAGATAACGTCAGCTAACAAGGAATAGACATCATAAACTTTGACTAAATATGCATGTTTTACATATGTATAGCAAGATACACTTCTTCTAAATACAATCGCTGTGTTACATTTATTTTTAACGTTACAGGTTGCGTTTACTAGGCTATACTAGGAGTCGGCGCTCCAAAAGTAGCATTCTGGCTCCTCTATCTTGGAGTCCACAGAAACCCAAATTTACCACATAAATATTCCCTTACCTTTGCTGTTCTTCCATCAGAAGACCTGGAAGGGATTATACTTACCAAAACAGCATTTAGTTTTCAAGTCTGCGTCTTTCGGTTCTCAGAAACGACACATTTCGGTCGAAATGTAGCCAAAAGTCAAGTGGATGCGCACCAAAACGTCGAACTTACATATTATATTTCGAGTAAACTTGTCAAACCAACTTCATAATCAAGCTTTACGATGTTATAAAGGTGTACAGAAATCGTGGGACGAACAGAAACACAGGCACCGTTCAATCGATCTTGGAAAAAAGACAGGACTTGACCAGAGCGCGCATAAAAGTGACCTGTTTTTTCCCGTGACCGAGAGCTTTCGGCACGCTCAAACTCTCGTGAGCGCACGATTCTCACAATGAGAAGCCCCATTGAAAGCAGGGATCGCGCTGAACACGTAGGAACTGTTCCCAGACCTGTAACTGTTTGGGAAGGGTGTTTGCGATGACGTCAAAGTTGGGCCAACTTTTATCATGACAAGAGATAGTTTGGGAGAATGCATGCCCTGACAGTTCTGCTTTACATAGAGACAAAATTTAAACGGTTTTAGAAGCTTTAGAGTGTTTTCTATTCAATAATATTTTTTATATGCATATATTAGCAACTTTTGACAAAAATGTATCCTGTTTAATAAGGGCACCAAATTCCTCCAGTAGGGGCAGTAAATAGCCCTAGCTCCAACAGGTCTTAAGCTAACATCAGTGTCTGAGTCATTAACTCGTTAAGCTAACATCAGTGTCTGAGTCATTAACTAGCTAACATCACCGTCTGAGTCATTAACTAGTTAACATCAGTGTCTGAGTCATTAACTCGTTAAGCTAACATCAGTGTCTGAGTCATTAACTAGCTAACATCACTGTCTGAGTCATTAACTAGTTAACATCACTGTCTGAGTCATTAACTAGTTAACATCACTGTCTGGGTCATTAACTAGCTAACATCACTGTCTGAGTCATTAACTAGCTAACATCACTGTCTGAGTCATTAACTAGTTAACATCACTGTCTGAGTCATTAACTAGCTAACATCACTGTCTGAGTCATTAACTAGCTAACATCACTGTCTGAGCCATTAACGAGTTAACATCACTGCCTGAGTCATTAACTAGCTAACATCACTGTCTGAGTCATTAACTAGCTAACATCACTGTCTGAGTCATTAACTAGCTAACATCACTGTCTGAATCATTAACTAGCTAACATCACTGTCTGAGTCATTAACTAGCTAACATCACTGTTTGAGTCATTAACTAGTTAACATCACTGTCTGAGTCATTAACTAGTTAACATCACTGTCTGAGTCATTAACTAGCTAACATCACTGTCTGAGTCATTAACTAGTTAACATCACTGTCTGAGTCATTAACTAGCTAACATCACTGTCTGAGTCATTAACTAGTTAACATCACTGTCTGAGTCATACACACAAGTGTAAAGGGATAAAGAATATGTACAAAAAAGATATATGAATGAGTGATGGTACAGAACGGCATAGGCAAGATGCAGTAGATGGTATCGAGTACAGTATATACATATGAGATCAGTAATGTAGGGTATGTTAACCTAAACGTGGCATAGTTTAAAACTTGTTAGAGAAGTGCTCCCGCTGTGGGAACATCAATCAGCGGAAATTTCAAGTGCGCCACGTATAGTTTTTGATAAAACTCAAACTTTCATTAAAATGCACATACAATGTACTGAATTAAAGCTACACTCGTTGTGAATCTATCCACCAAGTCAGATTTGTAAAATGCTTTTCGGGGGAAAGCATGAGAAGCTATTATCTGATAGCATGTATCCCCCAAAATACTGCAACGTCACCTAACGACAGATTTTGCGATAGCCGGTCCTAACCAAAACGCAGAAATAAAATATAAAACATGCATTACCTTTGACGAGCTTCTTTCTTGGCACTCCTAGATGTCCTATAAACATCATTTTGGGTCTTTTTTCGATTAAATCGGTCCATATATAGCCTAGATATCGATCTATGATGACTGTGTGAACAACGAAAAAAATAGCGTTTTCTAACGTAACGTCATTTTTTTAAATTAAAAAAGTTGACGATAAACTTTCACAAAACACTTCGAAATACTTTTGTAATGCAACTTTAGGTATTAGTACACGTTAATAAGCGATAAAATTGATCACAAGGCGATGTATATTCTATTGGTGTCCGTCTGGAAAAAATGTCCGGGTAAATCCCAACCAAAATATCCGGTCGGATACCTGAAGAAAAGGGCTGTCTCTTCTTCGTTTGACCAAGAAACAAATCGTAGGCAAATGACAAGATTGTTGACATCGTGTGGAAGCTGTAGGTAATTGCAACCTCGACCTCATTTAATCTGGGTCATCTTTAAAAATTGGTTGAAGAGGCGCATGGATATTTTTTTCCATTTTCAGTGATAAGATTTTCCTGCACTTTTCGATGAAACGCACGTTCTGTTATAGTCACAGCCGTGATTTAACCAGTCTTAGAAACGTCTGAGTGTTTTCTATCCACACATACTAATCATATGCATATACTATATTCCTGGCATGAGTAGCAGCGCGCTGAACTGATGCGCGATTTTTAACAAAAAGCTGTGAAAATTCAACATGCTTTAGTGGCTTGTGATACATGTATTACATAAAGAAGCAGTAAATGATATAGAGTACAGTATATACATATGAGATGAGTAATGTAGGGTGTGTAAACAGTATATTAAGTGACATTGTTTAAAGTGGCTAGTGAATTTTTTTTTACATCAATTTCCATTATTAAAGTGGCTGAGTTAGTGTGTTGGCAACAGCCACTCAATGTTAGTGGTGGCTGTTTAACAGTCTGATGGCCTTGAGATATAAGCTGTTTTTCAGTCTCTCGGTCCCAGCTTTGATACACCTGTACTGACCTCACCTTCTGGATGATAGCGGGGTGAACAGGCAGTGGCTCGGGTGGTTGTTGTCCTTGATGATCTTTATGGCCTCCTGTGACAACGGGTGGTGTAGGTGTCCTGGAGGGCAGGTAGTTTGCCCCCGGTGATGCGTTGTGCATACCTCACTACCCTATGGAGAGCCTTATGGTCGTGGGCAGAGCAATTGCCGTACCAGGCGGTGATACAGCCGGACAGGATGCTCTCGATTGTGCATCTGTAAATGTTTGTGAGAGCTTTTGGTGACAAGCCAAATTTCTTCAGCCTCCTTCACAACGCTGTCTGTGTGGGTGGACCAATTCGGTTTGTCTGTGATTTGTACGCCGAGGAACTTAAAACTTACTACCCTCTCCACTACTGGTGTGTGATTTGCTCTCTCATCATTTGGTAATTACGGAAATTTCCACGACATTTGGCGACGAGGAGGGGATGTGAATCTTCACTCGGTGACCGTTCCTGATGATCTAGGTAAATACATTGTGCACGAGGGATCCCCTAAACTTGGGATCTCAGGGAAACTTCGGGAACGTAGCAGATGGACCAACCTTTGATCTGAGAGGAAGCGAGCCGAGTGGATACCACATCTCGAACTGAGGTTTTTTAAAGAAAAAGGTGAGCAAACCACACACAGATTTGAAGTCGAGTTTTTTTTATATGCCTGTTACGTATACTCTGAGCGTGAATTCCTTTGTAAGGAAGGCACCTTGGCGGCGTAAGCAGGGCCGAGTCAGGGGAGAGTAATCTGAGGGTTTGCGGACTCAAAAGATACTCTGCCACTGTCCGGTTGCGTGTGACCAAGAGCTGTCCTTACACTGAATTGATCACAGTGGGGATTGGTGCGGTCTGTAGGGTGAGGGGCCAGGGACTGTGTTTTCTAGGTGAAACACGGCACTTGGTGAAACCCTATTGGAAGGAGGACCTCATTCTGTGCGTCTGTGTGATTGTCTAAGTGACCCTCAGAGGTGGTGAATTCCAATTATTTTAAATCTGCTAGCCAGGTATGCCCTGGGTTACTCTGTGCTGGCCAGGTATGCACTGGTTTACTCTGTGTGAGTATTTTGTTATGGGATCACTAGGTAATAGTTGTCGGACTGTTCTGTGTGAGCGGGGTAGGGTTGACTCTGTGTGAGCGGGGTAAGGTTGACTTTGTGTGAGCGGGGTAGGGTTGACTCTGTGTGAGCGGGGTAGGGTTGACTCTGTGTGAGCGGGGTAGGGTTGACTTTGTGTGAGCGGGGTAGGGTTGACTCTGTGTGAGCGGGGTAGGGTTGACTCTGTGTGAGCGGGGTAGGGTTGACTCTGTGTGAGCGGGGTAGGGTTGACTCTGTGTGAGCAGGGTAGGGTTGACTCTGTGTGAGCGGGGTAGGGTTGACTCTGTGTGAGCGGGGTAGGGTTGACTCTGTGTGAGCGGGGTAGGGTTGACTCTGTGTGAGCGGGGTAGGGTTGACTCTGTGTGAGTACCTTTCAAGGATGTTCTGATGGTCTGTGTGGACGTCTGACCAATCCTGTGTGGGTGATCCTTAAAGTTCTGTGTGAACATCTCATCAATCCTGTGTGGGTGATCCTTAAAGTTATGTGTGAGTACCTAAGATTTCTTAAGTTTTATATGGATTCTGTGAATTATTTGAAATTATGATAAATTGTATGTGTGTATAATCAATTACTAGAGATTTGATAAAGTAATGCTGAGAATGATTAGATACAATTTAAACCACCCATTCGTAGACGTACGTAGGTTTTGAGTTGGTATCTTAAATGGATAATTTGAAAAAGATGAGGTTTTAAGCACTATTAAACTAGTCTACAAAATCTGGGAAATTGAGCTCTAGAAAATGATTAGAGTGTGTCCACTTTTGGGTATCTTACCCTAACGATGTAACTATAAAACACATGTTGGATTATCTCCGTCTGGGTGAAACATGTTAAATTAAACTGCCCTTAAGGTCTGAACATGTTATATTTTTTCTTCCCAGTATGAGAGACGTTGCGGGATTTATTGAATAAACTGAATAAAGTTAGAGAGAATTGAGAGGGAATCTCGATGTAATTTATAATGTCGTACAAAGCCTAAGGTTTTCCTGTCATGCAGGTGAAAGAGGACCCAAACGCGACTTAACAGAAACAGAGTTTATTAATGTTCAAAACGGAATAACTGAAATCCTCTAGATTTGTAGAGGGGAAAACAACTGGAGAAGCGGCCACAGACTGCAGGTCGCTTCGGGTAGGCGCAGGCCGTAGTCGACTGAGACACCTGCTCACACGCAGCGTCTGAAGAAGGCACAAAACACGACAGGACAGGGTGATACACAATCACGGCAAAAAACACGACAGGACAGGGCGAAACGCAATCACAGCATGGAATACAAAACAAGGAACCGACGGAACAGGAACGGATCACAAAGGAATAAATAGGGAGTCTAAACAGGGGAAAGGATCGGGAACAGGTGTGGGAAGACTAAATGATGATTAGGGGAATAGGAACAGCTGGGAGCAGGAACGGAACGACAGAGAGAAGAGAGAGCGAGAGAGTGAGAGAGGGAGGGGAGAGAGAAGGATAGAACCAAACAAGACCAGCAGAGGGAAACGAATAGCATGGGGAGCACAGGGACAAGACATGACAATAAATGACAAACATGACAGTACCCCCCCACTCACCGAGCGCCTCCTGGCGCACTCGAGGAGGAATCCTGGCGGCAACGGAGGAAATCATCGATGAGCGAACGGTCCAGCACGTCCCGAGACGGAACCCAACTCCTCTCCTCAGGACCGTAACCCTCCCAATCCACTAGGTATTGGTGACCCCGTCCCCGAGAACGCATGTCCATAATTTTATGTACCTTGTAAATAGGTGCGCTCTCGACAAGGACGGGAGGGGGAGGGAAGACGAACGGGGTGCGAAGAAAGGGCTTAACACAGGAGACATGGAAGACAGGATGGACGCAGACGAAGATGTCGCGGAAGAAGCAGTCGCACAGCGACAGGATTGACGACCTGGGAGACACGGAACGGACCAATGAACCGCGGAGTCAACTTACGAGAAGCTGTCGTAAGAGGAAGGTTGCAGTGGAAAGCCACACTCTCTGGCCGCAACAATACCTTGGACTCTTAATCCTGCGTTTATTGGCGGCTCTCACCGTCTGTGCCCTGTAACGGCAAAGTGCAGACCTCACCCTTGTTCCAGGTGCGCTCACAACGTTGGACAAACGCATTTGAGCGGAGGGAACGCTGGACTCGGCAAGCTGGGATGAGAACAGAGGAGGCTGGTAACCCAGACTACTCTGAAACGGAGATAACCCGGTAGCAGACGAAGGAAGCTGCAATATATGAGCGTATTCTGCCCAGGGGAGCTGTTCTGCCCAAGACGCAGGGTTTCTGAAAGAAAGGCTGCGTAGTATGCGACCAATCGTCTGATTGGCCCTCTCTGCTTGACCGTTAGACTGGGGATGAAACCCGGAAGAGAGACTGACATTTATTTTTAATTTATTTTTAATGTAAAGCAAAAGTAAATATGGACGCACCAATCAAACGACAGAACTCCCTCCAAAACTGTGACGTGAATTGCGGACCTCTGTCTGAAACGGCGTCTAACGGGAGGCCATGAATTCTGAATACATTCTCAATAATGATTTGTGCCGTCTCCTTAGCGGAAGGAAGTTTAGCGAGGGGAATGAAATGTGCCGCCTTAGAGAACCTATCGACAACCGTCAGAATCACAGTCTTCCCCGCAGACAAAGGCAGACCGGTAATGAAGTCTAAGGCAATGTGAGACCATGGTCGAGAAGGAATGGGAGCGGTCTGAGACGACCGGCAGGAGGAGAGTTACCCGACTTAGTCTGCGCGCAGTCCGAACAGGCAGCCACGAAACGGCGCGTGTCACGCTCCTGAGTCGGCCACCAAAAGCGCTGGCGAATAGACGCAAGAGTGCCTCGAACACCGGGATGACCCGCTAACTTGGCAGAGTGAGCCCACTGAAGAACAGCCAGACAAGTGGAAACAGGAACGAAAAGGAGGTTACTAGGACAAGCGCGCGGCGACGCAGTGTGCGTGAGTGCTTGCTTAACCTGTCTTTCAATTCCCCAGACTGTTAACCCGACAACACGCCCATAAGGAAGAATCCCCTCGGGATCAGTAGAAGCCACAGAAGAACTAAACAGACGGGATAAGGCATCAGGCTTGGTGTTCTTGCTACCCGGACGGTAAGAAATCACAAACTCAAACGAGCGAAAAACAACGCCCAACGAGCTTGACGGGCATTAAGTCGTTTGGCAGAACGGATGTACTCAAGGTTCTTATGGTCTGTCCAAACGACAAAAGGAACGGTCGTCCCCTCCAACCACTGTCGCCATTCGCCTAGGGCTAAGCGGATGGTTAAGCAGTTCACGGTTACCCACATCATAGTTGCGCTCAGATGGCGACAGGCGATGAGAAAAATAAGCGCAAGGATGAACCTTATCGTCAGACTGGAAGCGCTGGGATAGAATGGCTCCCACGCCTACCTCTGAAGCGTCAACCTCGACAATGAATTGTCTAGTGACGTCAGGAGTAACGAGGATAGGAGCGGACGTAAAACGTTCTTTTAGAAGATCAAAAGCTCCCTGGGCGGAACCGGACCACTTAAAACACGTCTTGACAGAAGTAAGAGCTGTGAGAGGGGCAGCAACTTGACCGAAATTACGAATGAAACGCCGATAGAAATTAGCGAAACCTAAAAGCGCTGCAACTCGACACGTGACCTTGGAACGGGCCAATCACTGACAGCTTGGACCTTAGCGGAATCCATCTGAATGCCTTCAGCGGAAATAACGGAACCGAGAAAAGTAACGGAGGAGACATGAAAAGAGCACTTCTCAGCCTTTACGTAGAGACAATTCTCTAAAGGCGCTGTAGAACACGTCGAACGTGCTGAACATGAATCTCGAGTGACGGAGAAAAAATCAGGATATCGTCAAGATAGACAAAAACAAAAATGTTCAGCATGTCTCTCAGAACATCATTAACTAATGCCTGAAAAACAGCTGGCGCATTGGCGAGACCGAACGGCAGAACCCGGTACTCAAAATGCCCTAACGGAGTATTAAACGCCGTTTTCCACTCGTCCCCCTCTCTGATGCGCACGAGATGGTAAGCGTTACGAAGGTCCAACTTAGTAAAGCACCTGGCTCCCTGCAGAATCTCGAAGGCTGATGACATAAGGGGAAGCGGATAACGATTCTTAACCGTTATGTCATTCAGCCCTCGATAATCCACGCAGGGGCGCAGAGTACCGTCCTTCTTCTTAACAAAAAAGAACCCCGCCCCGGCCGGAGAGGAAGAAGGCACTATGGTACCGGCGTCAAGAGACACAGACAAATAATCCTCGAGAGCCTTACGTTCGGGAGCCGACAGAGAGTATAGTCTACCTCGAGGAGGAGTGGTCCCCGGAAGGAGATCAATACTACAATCATACGACCGGTGAGGAGGAAGGGAGTTGGCTCGGGACCGACTGAAGACCGTGCGCAGATCATGATATTCCTCCGGCACTCCTGTCAAATCGCCAGGTTCCTCCTGAGAAGTAGGGACAGAAGAAATGGGAGGGATGGCAGACATTAAACACTTCACATGACAAGAAACGTTCCAGGATAGGATAGAATTACTAGACCAATTAATAGAAGGATTATGACATACAAGCCAGGGGTGACCCAAAACAACAGGTGTAAACGGTGAACGGAAAATCAAAAAGACATAGTCTCACTGTGGTTACCAGATACTGTGAGAGTTAAAGGTAGTGTCTCAAATTTGATACTGGGAAGATGACTACCATCTAAGGCAAACATGGGCGTAGGCCTGTCTAACGGTCTGAAAGGAATGTTATGTTTCCGAGCCCATGCTTCGTCCATGAAACAACCCTCAGCCCCAGAGTCAATCAAAGCACTGCATGTAGCACCGAACCGGTCCAGCGTAGATGGACCGACATAGTAGTACAAGATCTAGATGAAGGGACCTGAGTAGTAGCGCTCACCAGTAGCCCTCCGCTTACTGATGGGCTCTGGCCTCTTACTGGACATGAAATAACAAAATGTCCAGCAACTCCGCAATAGAGGCACAGGCGGTTGGTGATCCTCTGTTCCCTCTCCTTATTCGAGATGCGAATCCCTCCCAGCTGCATGGGCTCAGTCTCAAAGCCAGAGGAGGGAGATGGTTGCGATGCGGAGCAGGGAAACACCGTTGATGCGAGCTCTCTTCCACGAGCCCGGTGACGAAGATCTACCCGTCGTTCTATGCGGATGGCGAGAGCAATCAAAGAGTCCACATCTGAAGGAACCTCCCGGGAGAGAATCTCATCCTTAACCGCTGCGTGGAGTCCCTCCAGAAAACGAGCGAGCAGCGCCGGCTCGTTCCACTCACTAGAGGCAGCAAGAGTGCGAAACTCAATGGAATAATCCGTTATGGACCGTTCACCTTGGCATAAGGAAGCCAGGGCCCTAGAAGCCTCCTCACCAAAAACTGAACGGTCAAAAACCCGAATCATCTGCCACTCCTCTTTAAAGTTCTGGAATCTGTTAGAGCAATCAGCCCTTGCCTCCCAGATAGCTGTGCCCCATTCTCGAGCCCGGCCAGTAAGGAGTGAAATGACGTGAAAAGCAACCCGAGCTCTCTCTCTAGAGTATGTGTGGGGTTGGAGAGAGAACACAATCTCACACTGCGTGAGAAAGGAGCGGCACTCAGTGGGCTGCCCGGAGTAGCAAGGTGGGTTATTAACCCTGGGTTCTGGAGGCTCGGCAGGCCAGGGAGTAACAGGTGGCACGAGACGTAGACTCTGGAACTGTCCAGAGAGGTCGGAAACCTGAGCGGCCAGGTTCTCCACGGCATGGCGAGCAGCAGACAATTCCTGCTCGTGTCTGCCGAGCATGGCTCCTTGGAACTCGACGGCAGTGTAACGAGCGTCTGAAGTCGCTGGGTCCATTCCTTGGTCGGTTCCTTCTGTCATGCAGGTGAAAGAGGACCCAAACGCGACTTAACAGAAACAGAGTTTATTAATGTTCAAAACGGAATAACTGAAATCCTCTAGATTTGTAGAGGGGAAAACAACTGGAGAAGCGGCCACAGACTGCAGGTGATCGGGTAAAGGCGCAGGCCGTAGTCGACTGAGACACCTGCTCACACGCAGCGTCTGAAGAAGGCACAAAACACGACAGGACAGGGTGATACACAATCACGGATTTGAAAAAACACGACAGGACAGGGCGAAACGCAATCACAGCATGGAATACAAAACAAGGAACCGACGGAACAGGAACGGATCACAAAGGAATAAATAGGGAGTCTAATCAGGGGAAAGGATCGGGAACAGGTGTGGGAAGACTAAATGATGATTAGGGGAATAGGAACAGCTGGGAGCAGGAACGGAACGACAGAGAGAAGAGAGAGCGAGAGAGTGAGAGAGGGAGGGGGAGAGAGAAGGATAGAACCAAACAAGACCAGCAGAGGGAAACGAATAGCATGGGGAGCACAGGGACAAGACATGACAATAAATGACAAACATGACATTTCCATCAAACTAATTATCATTGCATGATTAATGTGATGTAGTAAAGTAATTGAAATACGTTGCATAAATAAACATAATCTACTTTTATTAAAAGGCGCAATATCTGTTTCCTAGTTATTAACTGTCGATTTTATTCTTTAATTGCTAATCTATTAATTTGGCCCGGGTTCCTTTCCCAGTCAATGTGCTATGAGTTTTTGATTGTAAATAATCTATTTGTATGTTTTGCCTGGAAAGTTATGGTCGCTAGTGTTTGTATAAGATATAAACTGAACGTTTTAATAGCTTGTTTGGTTCAAATTGATAGAAGGGATAAATTGAATGTTTTCAATAGATTGTTTAGGTTAAATTGATAGACTAATTCAACTTAAAATAATAACGAAGCAAATTTTGATGCAAGACGATGTCTGTTCACTAAATTATCTGCTGGGATAATGTATTGAGAATTGGGTCGTATTTAAATTACTGTATCAATAGAGAAGACAGTTACCTCAGTTAAAGAAATTCGGAATAATAGCGGAGAGAGAATGGCGATAGAAATTTTCCTCAAATGGATTATTCTGTGTTATTAACCCCTATGGTCATAGGGTTACACATGATACATTATTACTTTTGCCAATTATTCTTAATACACATATCTAAACATATTTCACAGAGAATATCAAAACATTCTATTGAAACTATTCTTTCAAATTGGTTTATACTCCCCATCTCACTGTCAACTCCATCTTCGAGCCAAGGATCAAGAAGTTAGACCTATACCCCTCGGGAATAAGAACAAAACAAACACAACAATACACTACACTCAACAATACACTCAACAATACACTACACTCAACAATACAATACACTCAACAATACACTACACTCAACAATACACTACACTCAACAATACAATACACTCAACAATACACTACACTCAACAATACACTACACTCAACAATACAATACACTCAACAATACACTCAACAATACAATACACTGAACAATACACTACACTCAACAATACCATCAACAATACACTACACTCAACAATACACTACACTCAACAATACACTCAACAATACACTACACTGAACAATACAATACACTGAACAATACACTCAACAATACACTCAACAATACACTACACTGAACAATACAATACACTGAACAATACACTCAACAATACACTACACTCAACAATACACTACACTCAACACTACACTCAACAATACACTACACTCAAAATACACTACACTCAACACTACACTCAACAATACACTCAACAATACACTACACTCAACACTACACTACACTCAACACTACACTCAACAATACACTACACTCAACACTACACTCAACAATACACTCAACAATACAATACACTCAACAATACACTACACTCAACAATACACTCCTTCACATATCACTTAAGGTGTATAACTTCAATTCAAAACCCTCAAAAAACTGAATCCTCCCCCATGTTTTACACATATCTCTCCGTATGAGAGTAATGTAAAACAAAACTGAAAAAATATATATATAAAACAAAATTTCAACTAACCTAATCAAATTAAAATCACTAAACTGAAAAAAAAACTCCACAAAGAAAAATTATTTAATATAGTTTAATAAATAGCAAATATGAAAGCTTCATAACTATTATGAGTCAGTTCTCAGGAGGGTGTCTCCTTTTTCCCGTGTCAGTGATGTCACCGAAACCATAGCAGCGGTAGTCAGGTGCCACGTGTGTGTGTGTGTGTGTGTTGATATATATTTTATTTTAAGTAGGGGCACACACACCTGCATGCACACACACACATGTGTTTTACTATCCTTGTGGGGACCTAACAATGGATACAATTTTTTTTTCCCTAACCACTAACTCTAACTCCTAACCCCTAACTCTAACCCTTAACTCTAACCCCTATCCCCTAACTCTAAACTCTAACCCCTAACCCCGAACCCATAAAGCATTGACTGTGAGAGTTAGTGGTAATTAAGAGAGAGGGGTGGGGCCACCGACCTTGGCTTCACTGGTAAAGAGGATAAAGCATTGACTGTGAGAGTTAGTGGTTAGGGGTGGGGCCACCGACCTTGGCTTCACTGGTAAAGAGGATAAAGCATTGACTGTGAGAGTCAGTGGTAATTAAGAGAGAGGGGTGGGGCCACCGACCTTGGCTTCACTGGTAAAGAGGATAAAGCATTGACTGTGAGAGTTAGTGGTAATTAAAGCATTGACTGTGAGGTGGGGCCACCGACCTTGGCTTCACTGGTAAAGAGGATAAAGCATTGACTGTGAGAGTTAGTGGTAATTAAGAGAGAGGGGTGGGGCCACCGACCTTGGCTTCACTGGTAAAGAGGATAAAGCATTGACTGTGAGAGTTAGTGGTAATTAAGAGAGAGGGGTGGGGCCACCGACCTTGGCTTCACTGGTAAAGAGGATAAAGCATTGACTGTGAGAGTCAGTGGTAATTAAGAGAGAGGGGTGGGGCCACCGACCTTGGCTTCACTGGTAAAGAGGATAAAGCATTGACTGTGAGAGTTAGTGGTAATTAAGAGAGAGGGGTGGGGCCACCGACCTTGGCTTCACTGGTAAAGAGGATAAAGCATTGACTGTGAGAGTCAGTGGTAATTAAGAGAGAGGGGTGGGGCCACCGACCTTGGCTTCACTGGTAAAGAGGATAAAGCATTGACTGTGAGAGTCAGTGGTAATTAAGAGAGAGGGGTGGGGCCACCACTTGGCTTCACTGGTAAAGAGGATAAAGCATTGACTGTGAGAGTCAGTGGTAATTAAGAGAGAGGGGTGGGGCCACCGACCTTGGCTTCACTGGTAAAGAGGATAAAGCATTGACTGTGAGAGTCAGTGGTAATTAAGAGAGAGGGGTGGGGCCACCGACCTTGGCTTCACTGGTAAAGAGGATAAAGCATTGACTGTGAGAGTCAGTGGTAATTAAGAGAGAGGGGTGGGGCCACCGACAGGAAGAGGAAGTTCAATGAAAAAAAAGAGGTTGTTGTTTGATATAAATCACATTAACATGGCACTTATCTTCGTAGCACTTAATTATCATCCCTTGGTGGGATTTCCAATGATGTACTTACTTATTCAATTATTTATCTATTCATTTATTGATCCAGTTCGCATGTTTTACTATAATTTTTTCAAAATATATATATATATATATATATATATTTTTTTTTATATTTTTTTATTTTTTTTATTTCTATATTAATAAATTATATTTATTTTGATCAACAATCATCTTCTTCCTGTTGTTGAACTGTGATGGGTGACACCTCGGAGCACTCAGGCTTTCATGTTCTCCCACCCTCTCCAGACCTGTCTGATGTAGAATATAGAAAACAGGGCAGAAAGTTGCAATAGACCCGTGCAAACCAATGTTCGATACCAGCATAAACAGAACCCCTCTTAAGCCCAACCCATAAGCCTATAATAGCCTTTTTCCTTGTGGGGATCGGCGAAATGTGAGAACTTCTGGTAGCCGCAAGAATAATAAAACCAAACCTCTCTCACACACACACACACACACACACACACACACACACACACACACACACACACACACACACACACACACACACACACACACACACACACACACACACACACACACACACACACACACACACACACAGAGAAAAATTTAAACGCACACACAGAACAGGGGACAATATTGTCTACACAGGATAAAGGTAGAGCAGCGTTTGGGATGTGGGTTATTGAGGTAGATGGACCAGTAAGAGAGAGAGAGAGTTAGAGAGAGAGAGAGAGAGAGAGAGACAGACAGTTAGGGGGAGAGAGAAAGAGAAGGAGAGAGAGAGACACACAGACAGACAGTTAGGGGGTGAGAGAGAGAGACACACACACAGACAGACAGTTAGGGGGAGACAGACAGACAGACAGACAGACAGACAGACAGACAGACAGACAGACAGACAGACAGACAGACAGACAGACAGACAGACAGACAGACAGTTAGGGGGAGACAGACAGACAGACAGACAGACAGACAGACAGACAGACAGACAGACAGACAGACAGACAGACAGACAGACAGACAGACAGACAGACAGACAGACAGACAGTTAGGGGGAGACAGACAGACAGACAGACAGACAGACAGACAGACAGACAGACAGACAGACAGACAGACAGACAGACAGACAGACAGACAGACAGACAGACAGTTAGGGGGAGACAGACAGACAGACAGACAGACAGACAGACAGACAGACAGACAGACAGACAGACAGACAGACAGACAGACAGACAGACAGACAGACAGACAGACAGACAGACAGACAGACAGACAGACAGACAGACAGACAGACAGACAGACAGACAGACAGTTAGGGGGAGACAGACAGACAGACAGACAGACAGACAGACAGACAGACAGACAGACAGACAGACAGACAGACAGACAGTTAGGGGGAGACAGACAGACAGACTGACAACAGATGAGACAGTTTACAGACAGACAGACAGACAGACAGACAGATGACAGACAGACATTTGACAGACAGACAGACAGACAGACAGTAGGGGGAGACAGACAGACAGACAGACAGACAGACAGATTATAAGACATTTTGATATGGACAGACAGACAGGACAGGGGGGGAGAAGAATACAGTGAGACAAAGGCATTATAACATTTTGATATGGAGACAGACAGACAGGACAGACAGACAGAGTGAAAGGCATTATAATGCATTTTGATAGACAGTTAGGGGGGACAGGTGGAATGGAATACAGTGAGTGAAAGGCATTATAATGCATTTTGATAGACAGACAGACAGAAGACAGTGAGACAACAGACAGACATTATAATGCAGACAGACAGACAGTTAGGGGAGACAGACAGACAGACAGACAGGACAGACAGACAGACATGACAGACAGACAGACAGACAGGACATTATAATGCATTTTGATATGGACAGACAGACAGACAGACAGACAACAGACAGACAGACAGACAGACAGACAGAAAGGCATTATAATGCATTTTGATAGGTCATAACCTCTGGAATTCATCATTAGCTGAAAGGCATTATAATGTCATTTTGGTATGGACAGCTCTGTAACAAATGATCCAGTTACATGAAAGGCATTATAATGCATTTTGATATTTGTGGCATGAAAGGTGATGGAATACAGTGAGTGAAAGGCATTATAATGCATTTTGATATAGGGGGGGGTGGAATGGAATACAGTGAGTGAAAGGCATTATAATGCATTTTGATATAGAGGGGGGTGGAATGGAATACAGTGAGTGAAAGGCATTATAATGCATTTTGATATGGAGGGGGGTGGAATGGAATACAGTGAGTGAAAGGCATTATAATGCATTTTGATATGGAGGGGGGTGGAATGGAATACAGTGAGTGAAAGGCATTATAATGCATTTTGATATAGAGGGGGGGGGGGGTGGAATGGAATACAGTGAGTGAAAGGCATTATAATGCATTTTGATATGGAGGGGGTGGAATGGAATACAGTGAGTGAAAGGCATTATAATGCATTTTGATATAGAGGGGGGGGTGGAATGGAATACAGTGAGTGAAAGGCATTATAATGCATTTTGATATAGAGGGGGGTGGAATGGAATACAGTGAGTGAAAGGCATTATAATGCATTTTGATATGGAGGGGGTGGAATGGAATACAGTGAGTGAAAGGCATTATAATGCATTTTGATATGGAGGGGGAGGGGGGGGTGGAATGGAATACAGTGAGTGAAAGGCATTATAATGCATTTTGATATGGAGGGGGAGGGGGGGGGTTCATGTTGTGAATAAGATGGAAAGGCATTATAATGCATTTTGATATAGAATGGTGAGTGGAATGGAATACAGTGAGTGAAAGGCATTATAATGCATTTTGATATAGAGGGGGGTGGAATGGAATACAGTGAGTGAAAGGCATTATAATGCATTTTGATATAGAGGGGGGTGGAATGGAATACAGTGAGTGAAAGGCATTATAATGCATTTTGATATAGAGGGGGGTGGAATGGAATACAGTGAGTGAAAGGCATTATAATGCATTTTGATATAGAGGGGGGTGGAATGGAATACAGTGAGTGAAAGGCATTATAATGCATTTTGATATAGG
Organism: Oncorhynchus gorbuscha; assembly: GCF_021184085.1. Lineage (NCBI taxonomy): Eukaryota > Metazoa > Chordata > Actinopteri > Salmoniformes > Salmonidae > Oncorhynchus > Oncorhynchus gorbuscha. The sequence continues at coordinate 6,807,808 of NC_060183.1, forward strand.
GGGGGGGGGTGGAATGGAATACAGTGAGTGAAAGGCATTATAATGCATTTTGATATAGAGGGGGGTGGAATGGAATACAGTGAGTGAAAGGCATTATAATGCATTTTGATATAGAGGGGGGTGGAATGGAATACAGTGAGTGAAAGGCATTATAATGCATTTTGATATAGAGGGGGTGGAATGGAATACAGTGAGTGAAAGGCATTATAATGCATTTTGATATAGAGGGGGGTGGAATGGAATACAGTGAGTGAAAGGCATTATAATGCATTTTGATATGGAGGGGGGTGGAATGGAATACAGTGAGTGAAAGGCATTATAATGCATTTTGATATGGAGGGGGTGGAATGGAATACAGTGAGTGAAAGGCATTATAATGCATTTTGATATGGAGGGGGGAGGGGGGTGGAATGGAATACAGTGAGTGAAAGGCATTATAATGCATTTTGATATAGAGGGGGGGGTGGAATGGAATACAGTGAGTGAAAGGCATTATAATGCATTTTGATATGGAGGGGGGTGGAATGGAATACAGTGAGTGAAAGGCATTATAATGCATTTTGATATAGAGGGGGTGGAATGGAATACAGTGAGTGAAAGGCATTATAATGCATTTTGATATAGAGGGGGGTGGAATGGAATACAGTGAGTGAAAGGCATTATAATGCATTTTGATATAGAGGGGGTGGAATGGAATACAGTGAGTGAAAGGCATTATAATGCATTTTGATATAGAGGGGGGTGGAATGGAATACAGTGAGTGAAAGGCATTATAATGCATTTTGATATAGAGGGGGTGGAATGGAATACAGTGAGTGAAAGGCATTATAATGCATTTTGATATAGGGGGGGGGGGTGGAATGGAATACAGTGAGTGAAAGGCATTATAATGCATTTTGATATGGAGGGGGGTGGAATTCATGTACAGTGAATGAAAGGCATTATAATGCATTTTGATAATAGTGGAATGAATACAGTGAGTGAAAGGCATTATAATGCATTTTGATATAGGGGGAGGGGGGTGGAATGGAATACAGTGAGTGAAAGGCATTATAATGCATTTTGATATAGAGGGGGTGGAATGGAATACAGTGAGTGAAAGGCATTATAATGCATTTTGATATGGAGGGGGTGGAATGGAATACAGTGAGTGAAAGGCATTATAATGCATTTTGATATAGAGGGGGGTGGAATGGAATACAGTGAGTGAAAGGCATTATAATGCATTTTGATATAGGGGAGGGGGGGGTGGAATGGAATACAGTGAGTGAAAGGCATTATAATGCATTTTGATATAGAGGGGGGTGGAATGGAATACAGTGAGTGAAAGGCATTATAATGCATTTTGATATAGAGGGGGGTGGAATGGAATACAGTGAGTGAAAGGCATTATAATGCATTTTGATATAGAGAGGGGGTGGAATGGAATACAGTGAGTGAAAGGCATTATAATGCATTTTGATATAGAGGGGGGGTGGAATGGAATACAGTGAGTGAAAGGCATTATAATGCATTTTGATATAGAGGGGGGGGTGGAATGGAATACAGTGAGTGAAAGGCATTATAATGCATTTTGATATAGAGGGGGGGGTGGAATGGAATACAGTGAGTGAAAGGCATTATAATGCATTTTGATATAGAGGGGGGTGTCATGAATACAGTGATTAGAAAGGCATCTGTAATGGATGCAAATAGTAAACCAAACCATTCATTTGTGAATAAGATGGTATGTTTGGATGTTTTACAATAGAGGTGGGTGGAATACAGTGAGTGAAAGGCATTATAATGCATTTTGATATAGAGGGGGGGGGGGGTGGAATGGAATACAGTGAGTGAAAGGCATTATAATGCATTTTGATATAGGAGGGGGGGGGGGGTGGAATGGAATACAGTGAGTGAAAGGCATTATAATGCATTTTGATTTGGAGGGGGGGGGGGGGTGGAATGGAATACAGTGAGTGAAAGGCATTATAATGCATTTTGATATGGAGGGGGAGGGGGCTGGAATGGAATACATTTACTGAAAGGTCATTATAATGCATTTTGATATGGAGGTCGGAGGGGGGCTGGAATGGAATACAGTGAGTGAAAGGCATTTGTTTTGATATGGACGGGGGAGGGGGGAGGGGGGGGGGGGGGTTGGAATGGAATACAGTGAGTGTTATAAACATTATGTACACCTTCCTAATATTGAGTTGCCCCCCCCCCCTCCTCTCAAAAGCATTCCACAGGGATGCTGGCCCATGCTGAGACTATTGAGCGTGAAAAACCTTTACCAGTTAGTGAGTTATGAGTACAGTTTTAAATCATTTCTAGTTAGCAATGGGGGTGTGATTTGCTTCCTGCAAGAGCACAGTAGGTGCACATTTATAGACATCTTTGAAAATCCCTTTAAAAAACAGCCTCAATTGATTCGACTATTGAGGGTGTGAAAAGTGTTCCGCCGGCCCATGTTCAAAACTTTTGAGCCAGAAAAAAGCATCGTTGCAGTTCTTAACACAACACTCAACCTTTAATACAGTCATATACCAGACAATCCATTTTAACACAATGTAAAAGACTCTCTGCACCAACAGATGGCCCATAATCAATCCCAAGTACAGTAGGAGTACAGACATTCTGCTATTAGAAATACTGCTATTAGACATATTCAACATTCTGCTACTAGACATTCTGCTATTAGATATTCTGCTATTAGACATTATGCTACTAGACATACTGCTACTAGACATACTGCTACTAGACATTCTGCTACTAGAAATTCTGCTAATAGACATTCTGCTACTAGAAATTCTGCTACTAGACATTCTGCTACTAGACATACTGCTACTAGACATACTGCTACTAGACATTCTGCTACTAGACATACTGCTACTAGACATTCTGCTACTAGACATTCTGCTACTAGACATTCTGCTACTAGACATACTGCTACTAGACATACTGCTATTAGACATTCTGCTACTAGACATTCTGCTACTAGACATACTGCTACTAGACATACTGCTACTAGACATACTGCTACTAGACATTCTGCTACTAGACATTCTGCTACTAGACATTCTGCTATTAGACATACTGCTATTAGACATTCTGCTACTAGACATTCTGCAACTAGACATTCTGCTACTAGACATACTGCTATTAGACATTCTGCTACTAGACATTCTGCTATTAGACATTCTGCTACTAGACATTCTGCTATTAGACATACTGCTACTAGACATTCTGCTACTAGACATACTAGACATACTGCTACTAGACATACTGCTACTAGACATTCTGCTATTAGACATTATGCTACTAGACATACTGCTACTAGACATACTGCTACTAGACATACTGCTATTAGACATTCTGCTACTAGACATTCTGCTATTAGACATTCTGCTACTAGACATTCTGCTATTAGACATACTGCTACTAGACATTCTGCTACTAGACATACTAGACATACTGCTACTAGACATTCTGCTACTAGACATACTGCTACTAGACATACTAGACATACTGCTACTAGACATTCTGCTACTAGAAATTCTGCTAATAGACATTCTGCTACTAGAAATTCTGCTACTAGACATTCTGCTACTAGACATACAGCTACTAGACATACAGCTACTAGACATTCTGCTACTAGACATACTGCTACTAGACATTCTGCTACTAGACATTCTGCTACTAGACATACTGCTACTAGACATACTAGACTACTAGACATACTGCTACTAGACATTCTGCTACTAGACATTCTGCTACTAGACATACTAGACATACTGCTACTAGACATTCTGCTACTAGACATTCTGCTACTAGACATTCTGCTACTAGACATACTGCTACTAGACATTCTGCTATTAGACATACTGCTACTGCTTAGACATTCTGCTACTAGACATTCTGCAACTAGACATTCTGCTACTAGACATACTGCTATTCTGACATACTAGACATACTAGACATTCTGCTACTAGACATTCTGCTACTAGACATTACTGCTACTAGACATACTGCTATTAGACATACTGCTACTAGACATTCTGCTACTAGACATACTAGACATACTGCTACTAGACATACTGCTACTAGACATTCTGCTACTAGACATACTGCTACTAGACATACTAGACATACTAGACATACTGCTACTAGACATACTGCTACTAGACATTCTGCTACTAGACATACTGCTACTAGACATACTGCTACTAGACATACTGCTACTAGACATTCTGCTACTAGACATTCTGCTACTAGACATTCGTTCTGCTACTAGACATTCTGCTACTAGACATTCTGCTACTAGACATTCTGCTACTAGACATACTGCTACTAGACATTCTGCTACTAGACATACTGCTACTAGACATATACTAGACATACTGCTACTAGACATACTGCTACTAGACATTCTGCTACTAGACATACTGCTACTAGACATTCTGCTACTAGACATACTGCTACTAGACATTCTGCTACTAGACATACTGCTACTAGACATACTGCTACTAGACATACTGCTGTTAGATATTCTGCTAATAGACATACTGGACATTCTGCTACTAGAAATTCTGCTATTAGACATTCTGCTACTAGACATTCTGGACATACTGCTACTAGACATTCTGCAATTAGACATTCTGCTACTAGACATACTGCTACTAGACATACTGGACATTCTGCTACTAGACATTCTGCTACTAGACATTCTGCTATTAGAAATACTGCTACTAGACAAACTGCTATTAGACATTCTGCTATTAGTACTAGACATACTGCTATTAGACATTCTGCTACTAGACATACTGCTACTAGACACTGCTATTAGACATACTGCTATTAGACATTCTGCTAGACTACTAGACATACTGCTACTAGACATACTGCTACTGAGACATACTGCTATTAGACATTCTGCTATTAGACATTCTGCTACTAGACATACTGCTACTAGACATACTGCTATTAGACATTCTGCTATTAGACATACTGCTATTAGACATTCTGCTATTAGACTACTAGACATACTGCTACTAGACATACTGCTACTAGACATACTGCTAGACATTCTGCTACTAGACATACTAGACATTACTGCTACTAGACATGCTACTAGACATACTGCTACTAGACATACTGCTAGACATTCTGCTACTAGACATACTAGACATTCTGCTACTAGACATACTAGACATACTGCTACTAGACATTCTGCTACTAGACATTCTGCTACTAGACATACTGCTAGACATACTGCTACTAGACATTATGCTACTAGACATACTGCTACTAGACATACTGCTACTAGACATTCTGCTACTAGACATTCTGCTACTAGACATTCTGCTACTAGACATTCTGCTACTAGACATTCTGCTACTAGACATATACTAGACATACTGCTACTAGACATTCTGCTACTAGACATACTGCTACTAGACATTCTGACTACTAGACATTCTGCTACTAGACATACTGCTACTAGACATACTGCTACTAGACATACTAGACATACTGCTACTAGACATTCTGCTACTAGACATACTGCTACTAGACATTCTGCTACTAGACATACTGCTACTAGACATACTGCTACTAGACATACTAGACTACTAGACATTCTGCTACTAGACATACTAGACATACTGCTACTAGACATACTAGACATACTGCTACTAGACATACTAGACATTCTGCATACTAGACATACTAGACATACTGCTACTAGACATTCTGCTACTAGACATTATACTAGACATACTGCTACTAGACATACTAGACTGCTACTAGACATTCTGCTATAGACATTCTGCTACTAGACATACTAGACATTAGACTGCTACTAGACATTCTGCTACTAGACATTCTGCTACTAGACACTGCTACTAGACATACTGCTACTAGACATATACTAGACATACTGCTACTAGACATACTAGACATTCTGCTACTAGACATACTGCTACTAGACATACTGCTACTAGACATTCTGCTACTAGACATTCTGCTACTAGACATTCTGCTACTAGACATACTGCTACTAGACATTCTGCTACTAGACATACTGCTACTAGACATACTGCTACTAGACATACTGCTAGACATTCTGCTAATAGACATACTAGACATTCTGCTACTAGACATTCTGCTACTAGACATTCTGCTACTAGACATACTAGACATACTGCTACTAGACATTCTGCTATTAGACATCTGCTACTAGACATTATGCTACTAGACATACTAGACATACTGCTACTAGACATACTGCTACTAGACATTCTGCTATTAGACATTCTGCTACTAGACATTCTGCTACTAGACATACTGCTATTAGACATTCTGCTATTAGACATTCTGCTACTAGACATTCTGCTACTAGACATACTGCTACTAGACATTCTGCTACTAGACATTCTGCTACTAGACATACTGCTATTAGACATTCTGCTACTAGACATTCTGCTATTAGACATTCTGCTATACTAGACATACTGCTACTAGACATCTGCTAGCTACTAGACATACTGCTACTAGACATACTGCTACTAGACATACTGCTATTAGACATTCTGCTACTAGACATTCTGCTACTAGACATTACTGCTACTAGACATACTGCTACTAGACATACTAGACATACTAGACATACTGCTACTAGACAGTTACTGCTACTAGACATACTCTGCTACTAGACATTCTGCTACTAGACATACTGACTACTAGACATACTGCTACTAGACATTCTGCTACTAGACATACTGCTACTAGACTACTGCTACTAGACATACTGCTACTAGACATACTAGACTACTAGACATACTAGACATACTGCTACTAGACATACTAGACATACTGCTACTAGACATTCTGCTACTAGACATACTGCTACTAGACATACTGCTACTAGACATTCTGCTACTAGACATTCTGCTACTAGACATACTGCTACTAGACATTCTGCTACTAGACATACTAGACTACTAGACATACTAGACTACTAGACATACTAGACTACTAGACATACTGCTACTAGACATACTAGACATACTACTAGACATACTGCTACTAGACATTCTGCTACTAGACTACTAGACATTCTGCTACTAGACATTCTGACTACTAGACATTCTGCTACTAGACATTCTGCTACTAGACATTCTGCTACTAGACATACTGCTATTAGACATTCTGCTACTAGACATTCTGCTACTAGACATTCTGCTACTAGACATTCTGCTACTAGACATTCTGCTACTAGACATACTGCTACTAGACTACTGCTACTAGACATTCTGCTACTAGACATACTAGACATCTGCTATTAGACATTCTGCTATACTAGACATACTGCTACTAGACATAGACATACTGCTACTAGACATTCTGCTACTAGACATTCTGCTACTAGACATAGACTAGATTCTGCTACTAGACATTCTGCTACTAGACATTCTGCTACTAGACATTCTGCTACTAGACATTACTGCTACTAGACATACTGCTACTAGACATTCTGCTACTAGACATTCTGCTACTAGACATTCTGCTACTAGACATTCTGCTACTAGACATACTGCTACTAGACATTCTGCTACTAGACATACTGCTACTAGACATTCTGCTACTAGACATTCTGCTACTAGACATTCTGCTACTGCTACTAGACATACTGCTACTAGACATACTAGACATACTGCTACTAGACACATACTAGACATTCTGCTACTAGACATTCTGCTACTAGACATATACTAGACATACTGCTACTAGACATTCTGCTACTAGACATTCTGCTACTAGACATTCTGCTACTAGACATTAGACATTCTGCTATTACTACTAGACATACTGCTACTAGACATACTGCTACTAGACTGCTACTAGACATTCTGCTACTAGACATTCTGCTACTAGACATTCTGCTACTAGACATACTGCTACTAGACATTCTGCTACTAGACATTCTGCTACTAGACATTCTGCTACTAGACATTCTACTAGACATTCTGCTACTAGACATTCTGCTACTAGACATACTGCTATTAGACATACTGCTACTAGACATACTAGACATACTGCTACTAGACATTCTGCTACTAGACATTCTGCTACTAGACATACTGCTACTAGACATTCTGCTACTAGACATACTGCTACTAGACATACTGCTACTAGACATTCTGCTACTAGACATTCTGCTACTAGACATACTAGACATACTAGACATACTGCTACTAGACATTCTGCTACTAGACATTCTGCTACTAGACATACTGCTACTAGACATTCTGCTAGACATTCTGCTATTAGACATTCTGCTACTAGACATACTAGACATTCTGCTACTAGACATTCTGCTACTAGACATACTGCTACTAGCTGCTACTAGACATTCTGCTACTAGACATTCTGCTACTAGACATTCTGCTACTAGACATACTAGACATTCTGCTACTAGACATACTAGACATTCTGCTACTAGACATACTAGACATACTGCTACTAGACATACTGCTACTAGACATACTAGACATTCTGCTACTAGACATTCTGCTACTAGACATTACTGCTACTAGACATACTGCTACTAGACACTGCTACTAGACATACTGCTACTAGACATACTGCTACTAGACATACTAGACACTGCTACTAGACATACTGCTACTAGACATACTGCTACTAGACATCTGCTACTAGACATTCTGCTACTAGACATTCTGCTACTAGACATCTGCTACTAGACATTCTGCTACTAGACATTCTGCTACTAGACATACTGCTACTAGACATTCTGCTACTAGACATTCTGCTACTAGACATACTGCTACTAGACATACTAGACATACTGCTACTAGACATTCTGCTACTAGACATTCTGCTACTAGACATTCTGCTACTAGACATACTGCTACTAGACATTCTGCTACTAGACACTTCTGCTACTAGACATACTGCTACTAGACATACTAGACATCTGCTACTAGACATACTGCTACTAGACATTCTGCTACTAGACATACTGCTACTAGACATTCTGCTACTAGACATTCTGCTACTAGACATTCTGCTACTAGACATACTGCTACTAGACATACTGCTACTAGACATACTGCTACTAGCTACTAGACATACTATTAGACATTCTGCTACTAGACATTCTGCTACTAGACATTCTGCTACTAGACACTGCTACTAGACATACTGCTACTAGACATACTGCTACTAGACATACTGCTACTAGACATTCTGCTACTAGACATACTGCTACTAGACATTCTGCTACTAGACATACTGCTACTAGACATTCTGCTACTAGACATACTGCTACTAGACATACTGCTACTAGACATTCTGCTACTAGACATTCTGCTACTAGACATTCTGCTACTAGACTAGACATTCTGCTACTAGACATACTAGACATACTGCTACTAGACATACTAGACATTCTGCTACTAGACATTCTGCTACTAGACATACTGCTACTAGACATTCATACTAGACATTCTGCTACTAGACATTCTGCTACTAGACATACTGCTACTAGACATTCTGCTACTAGACATACTAGACATACTGCTACTAGACATTCTGCTACTAGACATTCTGCTACTAGACATCTGCTACTAGACATACTAGACATTCTGCTACTAGACATACTGCTACTAGACATACTGCTACTAGACATTACTAGACATACTGCTACTAGACATACTGCTACTAGACATACTGCTACTAGACATACTGCTACTAGACATACTGCTACTAGACATACTGCTACTAGACATTCTGCTACTAGACATTCTGCTACTAGACATACTGCTACTAGACATACTGCTACTAGACATTCTGCTACTAGACATACTGCTACTAGACATACTGCTACTAGACATTCTGCTACTAGACATACTAGACATACTGCTACTAGACATTCTGCTACTAGACTGCTACTAGACATACTGCTACTAGACATACTGCTACTAGACATACTGCTACTAGACATACTAGACATTCTGCTACTAGACATTCTGCTACTAGACATGGACTGCTGGACACTGCTAGACATACTGCTACTAGACATTCTGCTAGACTAGACATTCTGCTACTAGACTGCTACTAGACATACTGCTACTAGACATTCTGCTACTAGACATTCTGCTAGACATACTAGACATATTCTGCTACTAGACATTCTGCTACTAGACATTCTGCTACTAGACATACTGCTACTAGACATTCTGCTACTAGACATTCTGCTATTAGACATTCTGCTACTAGACATTCTGCTACTAGACATTCTGCTGGACTAGACATTCTGCTACTAGACATTCTGCTACTAGACATTCTGCTACTGCTATTAGACATACTGCTACTAGACATTCTGCTACTAGACATACTGCTACTAGACATTCTGCTACTAGACATTCTGCTACTAGACATTCTGGACATTCTGCTACTAGACATTCTGCTACTAGACATTCTGCTACTAGACTGCTACTAGACATTCTGCTACTAGACATTCTGCTACTATAACACTAGACATAGACATTCTGCTACTAGACATTCTGCTGGACATACTGCTACTAGACATTCTGCTACTAGACATACTGCTACTAGACATTCTGCTACTAGACATACTGCTACTAGACATTCTGCTACTAGACATACTGCTACTAGACATTCTGCTACTAGACATACTAGACATGGACGTTCTGCTACTAGACATTCTGCTGCTGGACTGCTACTGGACATTCTAGACACTACTACTGGACTACTGGACATTCTGCTACTGGACATTCTGCTACTAGACATACTACTGGACATGCTGCTGGACGTACTAGACATACTGCTACTAGACATTCTGCTACTAGACATACTGGACATACTGCTGCTACTAGACATTCTGCTACTAGACATACTAGACATACTGCTACTAGACATTCTGCTACTAGACATTCTGCTACTAGACATTCTACTAGACATACTGCTACTAGACATACTAGACTATACTGCTACTAGACATACTGCTACTAGACATTCTGCTACTGGAGTTCATACTAGACATACTGCTACTAGACATTCTGCTACTAGACTGCTACTAGACATACTGCTACTAGACATACTGCTACTAGACATTCTGCTACTAGACATACTAGACATACTGCTACTGGACATACTGCTACTGGACATTCTGCTACTAGACATACTAGACATACTGACTACTAGACATTCTGCTACTAGACATTCTGCTACTAGACATTCTGCTACTAGACATTCTGCTACTAGACATACTAGACATACTGCTACTAGACATTCTGCTACTAGACATTCTGCTACTAGACATACTAGACATACTGCTACTAGACATTCTGCTACTAGACATTCTGCTACTAGACATACTAGACATACTGCTACTAGACATACTGACTACTAGACATACTGACATTCTACTAGACATACTGCTACTAGACATCTGCTACTAGACATACTAGACATACTGCTACTGACTACTAGACATTCTGCTACTAGACATACTAGACATACTGCTACTAGACATACTAGACATACTGCTACTAGACATTCTGCTACTAGACATTCTGCTACTAGACATACTAGACATACTGCTACTAGACATACTAGACATACTGCTACTAGACATTCTGCTACTAGACATACTAGACATACTGCTACTAGACATTCTGCTACTAGACATTCTGCTACTAGACATACTGGACATACTGCTACTAGACATTCTGCTACTAGACATACTGCTACTAGACATTCTGCTACTAGACATACTGCTACTAGACATACTGCTACTAGACATACTGACTTCTGCTACTAGACATTCTGCTACTAGACATTCTGCTACTGGACTACTAGACATTCTGCTACTAGACATTCTGCTACTGGACATTCTGCTACTAGACATACTAGCTACTAGACATACTGCTACTGGACATTCTGCTGCTAGACATACTGGACATACTGCTACTAGACATTCTGCTACTAGACATACTGGACATTCTGCTGACTACTGGACATGCTAGACATGGACTGCTACTGGACATTCTGCTACTAGACATTCTGCTACTAGACATTCTGCTACTAGACATTCTGCTAGACATACTGGACATTCTGCTACTAGACATTTCTACTAGACATACTGCTACTAGACATTCTGCTACTAGACATTCTGCTACTAGACACGTTTCTGCTACTAGACATTCTGCTACTAGACATTCTGCTACTAGACATACTGCTACTAGACATCTGCTACTAGACATACTGCTATGCTAGACGTTCTGCTACTGGACATTCTGCTACTGGACATGCTCTGCTACTAGACATACTGCTACTAGACATTCTGCTACTAGACATTCTGCTACTAGACATTCTGCTACTGGACATTCTGCTACTGGACTACTACTGGACATTCTGCTACTACTGGACATTCTGCTACTGGACATTCTGCTACTAGACATTCTGCTACTAGACATTCTGCTACTAGACATTCTGCTACTGGACATACTAGACTGGACATACTGCTACTAGACATTCTGCTACTGGAGACATACTGGACATACTGCTACTGGACATTCTGCTACTGGAGACATGGACTGCTACTAGACATTCTGCTACTGGACATTCTGCTACTGGAGACTACTGGATTCTGCTACTAGACATTCTGCTACTAGACATTCTGCTACTAGACATTCTAGACTGGACGTGCTACTGGACATTCTGCTACTAGACACTGGACATTCTGCTACTAGACATTCTGCTACTAGACATACTGGACATTCTGCTACTAGACGTTCTTCTGGACATACTAGACATTCTGCTACTGGACATACTAGCTACTGCTACTAGACATTCTCTACTAGACATACTAGACATACTGCTACTAGACATTCTGCTACTAGACATTCTGCTACTAGACATGCTACTGGAGCTGCTACTAGACATGCTGGACTGCTACTAGACATACTGCTACTAGACATACTGCTACTGGACATGCTGCTACTGGACATTCTGCTACTAGACATACTAGACATACTGCTACTAGACATACTACTGGACATACTGCTACTGGACATTCTGCTACTAGACATACTGGACATTCTGACTGGATACTGCTACTGGACATTCTGCTACTAGACATACTGGACATACTAGACATTACTGGACATTCTGCTACTAGACATACTGGACATACTGCTACTAGACATGGACGTTTCTGCTACTAGACATTCTGCTACTGGACATACTAGACATACTGCTACTAGACATTCTGCTGACATACTAGACATACTGGAGACATACTGCTACTAGACATACTAGACATACTGCTACTAGACATTCTGCTACTAGACATACTAGACATACTGCTACTAGACATTCTGCTATACTAGACATTCTGCTACTAGACATACTAGACATACTGCTACTAGACATTCTGCTACTAGACATACTAGACATACTGCTACTAGACATACTAGACATACTGCTACTAGACATTCTGCTACTAGACATACTGGACATACTGCTACTAGACATTCTGCTACTAGTTCATACTGGACATACTGCTACTAGACATTCTGCTACTAGACGTTCTGCTACTAGACATACTAGACATTCTGCTACTAGACATACTAGACATACTGCTACTAGACATACTAGACATACTGCTACTAGACATTCTGCTACTAGACATTCTGCTACTAGACATTCTGCTACTGGACATACTAGACGTTCTGCTACTAGACATACTGCTACTAGACGTTCATACTAGACATACTGCTACTAGACATTCTGCTACTAGACATACTAGACATTCTACTGCTACTGGACTAGACATTCTGCTACTAGACATTCTGCTGGACATACTGCTACTAGACATACTAGACATACTGCTACTAGACATTCTGCTACTGGACGTTTCTGCTACTAGACATACTGCTACTAGACATACTGCTACTAGACATTCTGCTATTAGACATTCTGCTACTAGACATACTGCTATTAGACATTCTGCTACTAGACATTCTGCTAGACATACTGCTACTAGACATACTGTTCTACTAGACATTCTGCTACTAGGACATAGACATTCTGCTACTAGACATTCTGCTATACTAGACATACTGCTACTAGACATTCTGCTATTAGACATACTGCTACTAGACATCTGCTACTAGACATACTGCTACTAGACATTCTGCTATTAGACATACTGACTACTAGACATTCTGCTACTAGACATACTGCTACTAGACATTCTGCTACTAGACATTCTGCTATTAGACATTCTGACTATTAGACATACTGCTACTAGACATTCTGCTATTAGACATTCTGCTACTAGACATTCTGCTACTAGACATTCTGCTACTAGACATACTGACTACTAGACATTCTGCTACTAGACATTCTGCTACTAGACATTCTGCTACTAGACATACTGCTACTAGACATTCTAGACATTCTGCTACTAGACATTTCTGCTACTAGACATTCTGCTAGACATACTGCTACTAGACATTCTGCTATTAGACATTCTGCTACTAGACATACTGCTACTGGACATACTGCTACTAGACATTCTGCTACTAGACATACTGCTACTAGACATTCTGCTACTAGACATTCTGCTACTAGACATACTGCTACTAGACATTCTGCTATTAGACATTCTGCTACTAGACATACTGCTACTAGACATTCTGCTACTAGACATTCTGCTACTAGACATTCTGCTAATAGACATGCTGCTACTAGACATACTGCTATTAGACATTCTGCTACTAGACATTCTGCTACTAGACATTCTGCTACTAGACATTCTGCTACTAGACATACTGCTACTAGACATTCTGCTATTAGACATTCTGCTACTAGACATTCTGCTAGACATTTAGACACTGGACGTTCTACTGGACTGCTGGACGTTAACACTACTAGACATTCTGCTACTAGACATACTGCTACTAGACATACTGCTACTAGACATTCTGCTACTAGACATTCTGCTACTAGACATTCTGCTACTAGACATTCTGCTACTAGACATACTGCTACTAGACATACTGCTACTAGACATTCTGCTACTAGACATTCTGCTCTAGACATTCTGCTATTAGACATTCTGCTACTAGACATACTGCATACTTACTGGACATTCTGCTACTAGACATTCTGCTACTAGACATACTGCTACTAGACATTCTGCTACTAGACATTCTGCTAATAGACATACTGCTACTAGACATTCTGCTACTAGACATTCTGCTACTAGACATTCTGCTACTAGACATTCTGCTACTAGACATACTGCTACTAGACATACTGCTACTAGACATACTGCTACTAGACATACTGCTACTAGACATTCTGCTACTAGACATTCTGCTACTAGACATTCTGCTACTAGACATACTGCTACTAGACATACTGCTACTAGACATTCTGCTACTAGACATTCTGCTACTAGACATTCTGCTACTAGACATTCTGCTACTAGACATTCTGCTACTAGACATACTGCTACTAGACATACTGCTACTAGACATACTGCTACTAGACATACTGCTACTAGACATTCTGCTACTAGACATTGGACTGCTACTAGACATACTGCTACTAGACATCTGCTACTAGACATTCTGCTACTAGACATACTGCTACTAGACATACTGCTACTAGACATACTGCTACTAGACATTCTGCTACTAGACATTGGACTACTGCTACTAGACATACTGCTACTAGACATACTGGACATACTGCTACTAGACATACTGCTACTAGACATACTGCTACTAGACATACTGCTACTAGACATTCTGCTACTAGACATTCTGCTACTAGACTGCTACTAGACATACTGGACTACTAGACATACTGCTACTAGACATACTGCTACTAGACATTCTGCTACTAGACATACTGCTACTAGACATACTGCTACTAGACATACTGCTACTAGACATTCTGCTACTAGACATACTGGACATACTGCTACTAGACATACTGCTACTAGACATACTAGACATACTGCTACTAGACATACTGCTACTAGACATACTGGACATACTGCTACTAGACATACTGCTACTAGACATACTGCTACTAGACATTCTGCTACTAGACATACTGGACATACTGCTACTAGACATACTGCTACTAGACATTCTGCTACTAGACATACTGCTACTAGACATACTGCTACTAGACATACTGCTACTAGACATACTGCTACTAGACATACTGCTACTAGACATACTGCTACTAGACATACTGCTACTAGACATTCTGCTACTAGACATACTGGACATACTGCTACTAGACATACTGCTACTAGACATACTGCTACTAGACATACTGCTACTAGACATTCTACTAGACTAGACATACTGCTACTAGACATACTGCTACTAGACATACTGCTACTAGACATACTGCTACTAGACATACTGACTACTAGACATACTGCTACTAGACATACTGCTACTAGACATTCTGCTACTAGACATACTGGACATACTGCTACTAGACATACTGCTACTAGACATACTGCTACTAGACATACTGCTACTAGACATACTGCTACTAGACATACTGCTACTAGACATACTGCTACTAGACATTCTGCTACTAGACATACTGGACATACTGCTACTAGACATACTGCTACTAGACATACTGGACATACTGCTACTAGACATACTGCTACTAGACATACTGGACATACTGCTACTAGACATACTGCTACTAGACATACTGCTACTAGACATTCTGCTACTAGACATACTGGACATACTGCTACTAGACATACTGCTACTAGACATTCTGCTACTAGACATACTGCTACTAGACATACTGCTACTAGACATACTGCTACTAGACATACTGCTACTAGACATCTGCTACTAGACATACTGCTACTAGACATACTGCTACTAGACATACTGCTACTAGACATACTGCTACTAGACATTCTGCTACTAGACATACTGGACATACTGCTACTAGACATACTGCTACTAGACATACTGCTACTAGACATACTGCTACTAGACATACTGCTGCTACTAGACATACTGCTACTAGACATTCTGCTACTAGACACATGCTACTACTGGACATTCTGCTACTAGACATGCTGACTACTGGACATACTGCTACTAGACATACTGCTACTAGACATTCTGCTACTAGACATACTGGACATACTGCTACTAGACATACTGCTACTAGACATACTGCTACTAGACGTTTGCTACTGACATACTGGACATACTGCTACTAGACATACTGCTACTAGACATACTGCTACTAGACATACTGCTACTGGACATACTGCTACTAGACATACTGCTACTAGACATACTGCTACTAGACATTCTGCTACTAGACATACTGGACATACTGCTACTAGACATACTGCTACTAGACATACTGCTACTAGACATACTGCTACTAGACATTCTGCTACTAGACATACTGCTACTAGACATACTGCTACTAGACATACTGCTACTAGACATACTGCTACTAGACATACTGCTACTAGACATACTGCTACTAGACATACTGCTACTAGACATACTGCTACTAGACATACTGCTACTAGACATTCTGCTACTAGACATTCTGCATACTAGACATTCTGCTACTAGACATACTGCTACTAGACATTCTGCTACTAGACATACTGGACATTCTGCTACTAGACATTCTGCTACTAGACATACTGCTACTAGACATTCTGCTACTAGACATTCTGCTACTGGACATACTGCTACTAGACATTCTGCTACTAGACATACTGGACATACTGCTACTAGACATTCTGCTACTAGACATTCTGCTACTAGACATTCTGCTACTAGACATACTGGACATACTAGACTACTAGACATTCTGCTACTAGACATACTGGACATTCTGCTATTAGACATTCTGCTACTAGACATACTGCTACTAGACATTCTGCTACTAGACATACTGGACATACTGCTACTAGACATTCTGCTACTAGACATACTGCTACTAGACATTCTGCTACTAGACATACTGCTACTAGACATACTGCTACTAGACATACTGCTACTAGACATTCTGCTACTAGACATTCTGCTACTAGACATTCTGCTACTAGACATTCTGCTACTAGACATACTGCTACTAGACATACTGCTACTAGACATACTAGACATACTGCTACTAGACATTCTGCTACTAGACATACTGGACATACTGCTACTAGACATTCTGCTACTAGACATACTGCTACTAGACATTCTGCTACTAGACATTCTGCTACTAGACATACTGCTACTAGACATTCTGCTACTAGACATTCTGCTACTAGACATTCTGCTACTAGACATTCTGCTACTAGACAGACATACTAGACATACTGCTACTAGACATTCTGCTACTAGACATACTAGACATACTAGACATTCTGCTACTAGACATTCTGCTACTAGACATTCTGCTACTAGACATACTGCTACTAGACATACTGCTACTAGACATTCTGCTACTAGACATACTGCTACTAGACATACTGCTACTAGACATACTGGACATTCTGCTACTAGACATTCTGCTACTAGACATTCTGCTACTAGACATACTGGACATACTGCTACTAGACATTCTTCTGCTACTGGACATACTGCTACTAGACATTCTGCTACTAGACATACTAGACATTCTGCTACTAGACATTCTGCTACTAGACATTCTGCTACTAGACATTCTGCTACTAGACATTCTGCTACTAGACATTCTGCTACTAGACATTCTGCTACTAGACATTCTGCTACTAGACATTCTGCTACTAGACATACTGCTACTAGACATACTGCTACTAGACATTCTGCTACTAGACATTCTGCTACTAGACATTCTGCTACTAGACATTCTGCTACTGGACATAGCATTCTGATACTAGACATCTGCTACTAGACATTCTGCTACTAGACATTCTGCTAGACATTCTGCTACTAGACATACTGCTACTAGACATTCTGCTACTAGACATTCTGCTACTAGACATACTGCTACTAGACATACTGCTACTAGAGACATTCTGCTACTAGACATTCTGCTACTAGACATTCTGCTACTAGACATTCTGCTACTAGACATTCTGCTACTAGACATTCTGCTACTAGACATTCTGCTACTAGACATTCTGCTACTAGACATTCTGCTACTAGACATTCTGCTACTAGACATACTGGACATTCTGCTATTAGACATACTGGACATTCTGCTATTAGACATTCTGCTACTAGACATTCTGCTACTAGACATTCTGCTACTAGACATTCTGCTACTAGACATACTGGACATTCTGCTATTAGACATTCTGCTACTAGACATTCTGCTACTAGACATTCTGCTACTAGACATTCTGCTACTAGACATTCTGCTACTAGACATACTGCTACTAGACATACTGGACATTCTGCTATTAGACATTCTGCTACTAGACATTCTGCTACTAGACATTCTGCTACTAGACATTCTGCTACTAGACATTCTGCTACTAGACATTCTGCTACTAGACATACTGCTACTAGACATACTAGACATACTGCTACTAGACATTCTGCTACTAGACATACTAGACATACTGCTACTAGACATTCTGCTACTAGACATACTAGACATACTGCTACTAGACATACTAGACATACTGCTACTAGACATACTAGACATACTGCTACTAGACATACTAGACATTCTGCTACTAGACATACTAGACATACTGCTACTAGACATTCTGCTACTAGACATACTAGACATTCTGCTACTAGACATACTAGACATACTGCTACTAGACATACTGCTACTAGACATACTGGACATTCTGCTACTAGAAATTCTGCTATTAGACATTCTGCTACTAGACATACTGCTACTAGACATACTGCTACTAGACATACAGCTACTAGACATACAGGACATTCTGCTACTAGAAATTCTGCTACTAGACATACTGCTACTAGACATACTGCTACTAGACATACAGCTACTAGACATTCTGCTACTAGACATACTGCTACTAGACATACAGCTACTAGACATACAGCTACTAGACATTCTGCTACTAGACATACTGCTACTAGACATTCTGCTACTAGACATACTGCTACTAGACATTCTGCTACTAGACATTCTGCTATTAGACAAACTGCTACTAGACATTCTGCTACTAGACATTCTGCTACTAGACATTCTGCTATTAGACATACTGCTATTAGACATTCTGCTATTAGACCTACTAGACATACTGCTACTAGACATACTGCTATGAGACATACTGCTATTAGACATTCTGCTATTAGACATTCTGCTACTAGACATTATGCTACTAGACATTATGCTACTAGACATTCTGCTACTAGACATACTGCTATTAGACATTCTGCTACTAGACATTCTGCTATTAGACATTCTGCTACTAGACATTCTGCTATTAGACATTCTGCTACTAGACATTCTGCTATTAGACATACTGCTACTAGACATTCTGCTACTAGACATTCTGCTATTAGACATACTGCTACTAGACATTCTGCTACTAGACATACTAGACATACTGCTACTAGACATACTGCTACTAGACATACTAGACATACTGCTACTAGACATTCTGCTACTAGACATACTAGACATACTGCTACTAGACATTCTGCTACTAGACATTCTGCTACTAGACATTCTGCTACTAGACATTCTGCTACTAGACATACTAGACATACTGCTACTAGACATTCTGCTACTAGACATTCTGCTACTAGACATTCTGCTACTAGACATTCTGCTACTAGACATACTAGACATACTGCTACTAGACATTCTGCTACTAGACATTCTGCTACTAGACATTCTGCTACTAGACATACTAGACATTCTGCTACTAGACATTCTGCTACTAGACATTCTGCTACTAGACATACTAGACATTCTGCTACTAGACATTCTGCTACTAGACATTCTGCTACTAGACATTCTGCTACTAGACATACTAGACATACTGCTACTAGACATTCTGCTACTAGACATTCTGCTACTAGACATTCTGCTACTAGACATACTAGACATACTGCTACTAGACATTCTGCTACTAGACATACTGCTACTAGACATTCTGCTACTAGACATTCTGCTACTAGACATTCTGCTACTAGACATTCTGCTACTAGACATACTAGACATACTGCTACTAGACATTCTGCTACTAGACATACTAGACATACTGCTACTAGACATTCTGCTACTAGACATTCTGCTACTAGACATACTAGACATACTGCTACTAGACATACTGCTACTAGACATACTGCTACTAGACATTCTGCTATTAGACATACTGCTACTAGACATTCTGCTATTAGACATACTGCTACTAGACATTCTGCTACTAGACATACTAGACATACTGCTACTAGACATTCTGCTACTAGACATTCTGCTACTAGACATACTAGACATACTGCTACTAGACATACTGCTACTAGACATACTAGACATACTGCTACTAGACATTCTGCTACTAGACATTCTGCTACTAGACATACTAGACATACTGCTACTAGACATACTGCTACTAGACATACTAGACATTCTGCTACTAGACATACTAGACATACTGCTACTAGACATACTAGACATACTGCTACTAGACATTCTGCTACTAGACATACTAGACATACTGCTACTAGACATACTAGACATACTGCTACTAGACATACTAGACATTCTGCTACTAGACATACTAGACATACTGCTACTAGACATTCTGCTACTAGACATACTGCTACTAGACATACTAGACATACTGCTACTAGACATTCTGCTACTAGACATACTAGACATACTGCTACTAGACATTCTGCTACTAGACATTCTGCTACTAGACATACTAGACATACTGCTACTAGACATACTGCTACTAGACATACTAGACATACTGCTACTAGACATTCTGCTACTAGACATACTAGACATACTGCTACTAGACATACTAGACATACTGCTACTAGACATACTAGACATTCTGCTACTAGACATACTAGACATTCTGCTACTAGACATACTGCTACTAGACATTCTGCTACTAGACATACTGCTACTAGACATACTAGACATTCTGCTACTAGACATACTAGACATTCTGCTACTAGACATACTGCTACTAGACATTCTGCTACTAGACATACTGCTACTAGACATACTAGACATACTGCTACTAGACATTCTGCTACTAGACATACTAGACATTCTGCTACTAGACATTCTGCTACTAGACATACTAGACATACTGCTACTAGACATTCTGCTACTAGACATACTAGACATACTGCTACTAGACATACTAGACATTCTGCTACTAGACATACTAGACATACTGCTATTAGACATTCTGCTATTAGACATACTGCTATTAGACATTCTGCTACTAGACATTCTGCTATTAGACATTCTGCTATTAGACATACTGCTACTAGACATTCTGCTATTAGACATTCTGCTACTAGACATTCTGCTATTAGACATACTGCTACTAGACATTCTGCTATTAGACATACTGCTACTAGACATTCTGCTATTAGACATACTGCTACTAGACATTCTGCTATTAGACATACTGCTACTAGACATACTAGACATACTGCTACTAGACATTCTGCTACTAGACATTCTGCTATTAGACATTCTGCTATTAGACATACTGCTACTAGACATTCTGCTATTAGACATTCTGCTACTAGACATTCTGCTACTAGACATTCTGCTATTAGACATTCTGCTATTAGACATACTGCTACTAGACATTCTGCTATTAGACATTCTGCTACTAGACATACTGCTACTAGACATACTAGACATACTGCTATTAGACATTCTGCTACTAGACATACTGCTATTAGACATTCTGCTATTAGACATTCTGCTACTAGACATTCTGCTATTAGACATACTGCTACTAGACATACTGCTATTAGACATTCTGCTACTAGACATTCTGCTACTAGACATTCTGCTATTAGACATACTGCTACTAGACATTCTGCTATTAGACATTCTGCTACTAGACATACTGCTATTAGACATTCTGCTATTAGACATTCTGCTACTAGACATACTGCTATTAGACATTCTGCTATTAGACATTCTGCTACTAGACATACTGCTATTAGACATTCTGCTATTAGACATTCTGCTACTAGACATACTGCTATTAGACATTCTGCTATTAGACATTCTGCTACTAGACATTCTGCTACTAGACATACTAGACATAATGCTACTAGACATACTGCTACTAGACATACTGGACATACTGCTACTAGACATTCTGCTACTAGACATTCTGCTACTAGACATTCTGCTATTAGACATACTGCTACTAGACATTCTGCTATTAGACATTCTGCTACTAGACATTCTGCTATTAGACATACTGCTACTAGACATTCTGCTACTAGACATACTGCTACTAGACATTCTGCTACTAGACATACTAGACATACTGCTACTAGACATACTGCTACTAGACATACTAGACATACTGCTACTAGACATTCTGCTACTAGACATACTGCTACTAGACATACTGCTACTAGACATACTGCTACTAGACATACTGCTACTAGACATACTGCTACTAGACATTCTGCTACTAGACATACTGCTACTAGACATACTAGACATACTGCTACTAGACATACTGCTACTAGACATACTGCTACTAGACATACTGCTACTAGACATACTGCTACTAGACATACTGCTACTAGACATACTAGACATTCTGCTACTAGACATACTGCTACTAGACATACTGCTACTAGACATACTGCTACTAGACATACTAGACATACTGCTACTAGACATACTGCTACTAGACATACTAGACATACTGCTACTAGACATACTGCTACTAGACATACTAGACATACTGCTACTAGACATACTGCTACTAGACATACTAGACATACTGCTACTAGACATTCTGCTACTAGACATACTAGACATACTGCTACTAGACATTCTGCTACTAGACATACTAGACATACTGCTACTAGACATACTGCTACTAGACATACTAGACATACTGCTACTAGACATTCTGCTACTAGACATTCTGCTATTAGACATACTGCTACTAGACATTCTGCTACTAGACATACTGCTACTAGACATACTGCTACTAGACATACTAGACATACTGCTACTAGACATACTAGACATACTGCTACTAGACATACTGCTACTAGACATACTAGACATACTGCTACTAGACATTCTGCTATTAGACATACTGCTACTAGACATACTGCTACTAGACATACTAGACATACTGCTACTAGACATACTAGACATACTGCTACTAGACATTCTGCTACTAGACATACTGCTACTAGACATACTGCTACTAGACATACTAGACATACTGCTACTAGACATACTAGACATACTGCTACTAGACATACTGCTACTAGACATACTAGACATACTGCTACTAGACATTCTGCTACTAGACATACTAGACATACTGCTACTAGACATACTGCTACTAGACATACTAGACATACTGCTACTAGACATACTAGACATTCTGCTACTAGACATTCTGCTACTAGACATACTAGACATACTGCTACTAGACATTCTGCTACTAGACATACTGCTACTAGACATACTAGACATACTGCTACTAGACATACTGCTACTAGACATACTAGACATACTGCTACTAGACATACTAGACATACTGCTACTAGACATACTAGACATACTGCTACTAGACATACTGCTACTAGACATACTAGACATACTGCTACTAGACATTCTGCTACTAGACATACTAGACATACTGCTACTAGACATACTGCTACTAGACATACTAGACATACTGCTACTAGACATACTAGACATTCTGCTACTAGACATTCTGCTACTAGACATACTAGACATACTGCTACTAGACATACTAGACATTCTGCTACTAGACATTCTGCTACTAGACATACTAGACATACTGCTACTAGACATACTGCTACTAGACATACTGCTACTAGACATACTGCTACTAGACATACTGCTACTAGACATACTGCTACTAGACATACTGCTACTAGACATACTGCTACTAGACATTCTGCTACTAGACATACTGCTACTAGACATACTAGACATACTGCTACTAGACATACTGCTACTAGACATACTAGACATACTGCTACTAGACATACTAGACATTCTGCTACTAGACATTCTGCTACTAGATATACTAGACATACTGCTACTAGACATTCTGCTACTAGACATACTGCTACTAGACATTCTGCTACTAGACATACTAGACATACTGCTACTAGACATTCTGCTACTAGACATACTGCTACTAGACATACTAGACATTCTGCTACTAGACATACTAGACATTCTGCTACTAGACATACTAGACATTCTGCTACTAGACATACTGCTACTAGACATACTAGACATACTGCTACTAGACATACTAGACATACTGCTACTAGACATACTAGACATTCTGCTACTAGACATTCTGCTACTAGACATACTAGACATACTGCTACTAGACATTCTGCTACTAGACATACTGCTACTAGACATACTAGACATACTGCTACTAGACATACTGCTACTAGACATACTAGACATACTGCTACTAGACATACTAGACATACTGCTACTAGACATTCTGCTACTAGACATACTAGACATACTGCTACTAGACATTCTGCTACTAGACATTCTGCTACTAGACATACTGCTACTAGACATACTGCTAATAGACATACTAGACATACTGCTACTAGACATTCTGCTACTAGACATTCTGCTACTAGACATTCTGCTACTAGACATACTGCTACTAGACATTCTGCTACTAGACATACTGCTACTAGACATTCTGCTACTAGACATACTGCTACTAGACATACTGCTACTAGACATTCTGCTACTAGACATACTGCTACTAGACATACTGCTACTAGACATTCTGCTACTAGACATTCTGCTACTAGACATACTGCTACTAGACATTCTGCTACTAGACATACTGCTACTAGACATACTGCTACTAGACATTCTGCTACTAGACATTCTGCTACTAGACATACTGCTACTAGACATTCTGCTAATAGACATACTAGACATACTGCTACTAGACATTCTGCTACTAGACATACTGCTACTAGACATACTGCTACTAGACATACTGCTAATAGACATACTAGACATACTGCTACTAGACATTCTGCTACTAGACATACTGCTACTAGACATACTGCTACTAGACATACTGCTAATAGACATACTAGACATACTGCTACTAGACATTCTGCTACTAGACATACTGCTATTAGACATACTGCTACTAGACATACTGGACATTCTGCTACTAGACATACTGCTACTAGACATACTGCTACTAGACATACTGCTAATAGACATACTAGACATACTGCTACTAGACATTCTGCTATTAGACATTCTGCTACTAGACATTCTGCTATTAGACATACTGCTACTAGACATACTGCTACTAGACATTCTGCTACTAGACATTCTGCTATTAGACATACTGCTACTAGACATACTGCTACTAGACATACTGCTACTAGACATTCTGCTACTAGACATTCTGCTACTAGACATACTGGACATACTGCTACTAGACATTCTGCTACTAGACATACTGGACATTCTGCTACTAGACATTCTGCTACTAGACATTCTGCTACTAGACATACTGGACATACTGCTACTAGACATTCTGCTACTAGACATACTGGACATACTGCTACTATACATTCTGCTACTAGACATTCTGCTACTAGACATACTGGACATACTGCTACTATACATTCTGCTACTAGACATTCTGCTACTAGACATACTGGACATACTGCTACTAGACATACTGCTACTAGACATTCTGCTACTAGACATACTGCTACTAGACATACTGGACATACTGCTACTATACATTCTGCTACTAGACATACTGCTACTAGACATTCTGCTACTAGACATTCTGCTACTAGACATACTGGACATTCTGCTACTAGACATACTGGACATACTGCTACTAGACATTCTGCTACTAGACATACTGGACATACTGCTACTATACATTCTGCTACTAGACATTCTGCTACTAGACATACTGGACATACTGCTACTATACATTCTGCTACTAGACATACTGCTACTAGACATACTGGACATACTGCTACTATACATTCTGCTACTAGACATTCTGCTACTAGACATACTGGACATACTGCTACTATACATTCTGCTACTAGACATTCTGCTACTAGACATACTGGACATACTGCTACTAGACATTCTGCTACTAGACATTCTGCTACTAGACATACTGCTACTAGACATTCTGCTACTAGACATACTGCTACTAGACATTCTGCTACTAGACATACTGCTACTAGACATACTGCTACTAGACATTCTGCTACTAGACATACTGCTACTAGACATACTGCTACTAGACATTCTGCTACTAGACATTCTGCTACTAGACATACTGCTACTAGACATTCTGCTACTAGACATACTGCTACTAGACATACTGCTACTAGACATTCTGCTACTAGACATTCTGCTACTAGACATACTGCTACTAGACATTCTGCTAATAGACATACTAGACATACTGCTACTAGACATTCTGCTACTAGACATACTGCTACTAGACATACTGCTACTAGACATACTGCTAATAGACATACTAGACATACTGCTACTAGACATTCTGCTACTAGACATACTGCTACTAGACATACTGCTACTAGACATACTGCTACTAGACATACTAGACATACTGCTACTAGACATTCTGCTACTAGACATACTGCTATTAGACATACTGCTACTAGACATACTGGACATTCTGCTACTAGACATACTGCTACTAGACATACTGCTACTAGACATACTGCTATTAGACATACTAAACATACTGCTACTAGACATACTGCTACTAGACATTCTGCTATTAGACATTCTGCTATTAGACATACTAGACATACTGCTACTAGACATTCTGCTACTAGACATTCTGCTACTAGACATACTGCTACTAGACATACTGCTACTAGACATACTGCTACTAGACATTCTGCTACTAGACATTCTGCTACTAGACATACTGGACATACTTCTACTAGACATTCTGCTATTAGACATTCTGCTATTAGACATTCTGCTACTAGACATTCTGCTACTAGACATTCTGCTACTAGACATACTGACATACTGCTACTAGACATTCTGCTACTAGACATACTGGACATACTGCTACTAGACATTCTGCTACTAGACATTCTGCTACTAGACATACTGGACATACTGCTACTAGACATTCTGCTACTAGACACATACTAGACATACTGCTACTAGACATACTGCTACTAGACATTCTGCTACTAGACATTCTGCTACTAGACATACTAGACATACTGCTACTAGACATTCTGCTACTAGACATACTGCTACTAGACATTCTGCTACTAGACATTCTGCTACTAGACATACTGGACTAGACATACTGCTACTAGACATTCTGCTACTAGACATTCTGCTACTAGACATACTGCTACTAGACATTCTGCTACTAGACATTCTGCTACTAGACATACTGCTACTAGACATACTGCTACTAGACATACTGCTACTAGACATTCTGCTACTAGACATACTGCTACTAGACATACTGGACATACTGCTACTATACATTCTGCTACTAGACATTCTGCTACTAGACATTCTGCTACTAGACATACTGGACATACTGCTACTAGACATACTGCTACTAGACATACTGGACATACTGCTACTATACATACTGCTACTAGACATACTGCTACTAGACATACTGCTACTAGACATTCTGCTACTAGACATTCTGCTACTAGACATACTGGACATTCTGCTATTAGACATTCTGCTACTAGACATTCTGCTACTAGACATTCTGCTACTAGACATACTGCTACTAGACATACTGCTACTAGACATACTGCTACTAGACATTCTGCTATTAGACATTCTGCAAATAGACATTCTGCTAATAGACATTCTGCTAATAGACATACTGGACATACTTCTACTAGACATTCTGCTACTAGACATTCTGCTACTAGACATTCTGCTATTAGACATACTGCTACTAGACATACTGCTACTAGACATACTGCTACTAGACATTCTGCTACTAGACATTCTGCTACTAGACATACTGCTACTAGACATACTAGACATACTGCTACTAGACATACTGCTACTAGACATACTGCTACTAGACATTCTGCTATTAGACATTCTGCTACTAGACATTCTGCTACTAGACATACTGCTACTAGACATACTGCTACTAGACATTCTGCTACTAGACATTCTGCTACTAGACATTCTGCTACTAGACATACTGCTACTAGACATACTGCTACTAGACATACTGCTACTAGACATTCTGCTACTAGACATACTGCTACTAGACATACTGCTACTAGACATACTGCTACTAGACATTCTGCTACTAGACATTCTGCTACTAGACATACTGCTACTAGACATACTGCTATTAGACATTCTGCTAGACATACTACTGCTACTAGACATACTAGACATACTGCTACTAGACATTCTGCTACTAGACATTCTGCTACTAGACATACTGCTACTAGACATACTGCTACTAGACATACTGCTACTAGACATACTGCTACTAGACATACTGCTACTAGACATTCTGCTACTAGACATACTGCTACTAGACATACTGCTACTAGACATTCTGCTACTAGACATACTGGACATACTGCTACTAGACATACTGCTACTAGACATACTGGACATACTGCTACTAGACATACTGCTACTAGACATACTGCTACTAGACATACTGGACATACTGCTACTAGACATACTGCTACTAGACATACTGCTACTAGACATTCTGCTACTAGACATACTGCTACTAGACATACTGCTACTAGACATACTGCTACTAGACATTCTGCTACTAGACATACTGCTACTAGACATACTGCTACTAGACATACTGCTACTAGACATACTGCTACTAGACATACTGCTACTAGACATACTGCTACTAGACATACTGCTACTAGACATACTGCTACTAGACATACTGCTACTAGACATTCTGCTACTAGACATACTGCTATTAGACATACTGCTACTAGACATATTCTGCTACTAGACATACTGCTACTAGACATACTGCTACTAGACATACTGCTACTAGACATACTGCTACTAGACATACTGCTACTAGACATTCTGCTACTAGACATACTAGACATACTGCTACTAGACATACTGCTACTAGACATTCTGCTACTAGACATACTGCTACTAGACATACTGCTACTAGACATACTGCTACTAGACATTCTGCTACTAGACACTGCTACTAGACATACTGCTACTAGACATACTGCTACTAGACATACTGCTACTAGACATACTGCTACTAGACATTCTGCTACTAGACATACTGCTACTAGACATTCTGCTACTAGACATACTAGACATACTGCTACTAGACATACTGCTACTAGACATACTGCTACTAGACATACTGCTACTAGACATTCTGCTACTAGACATTCTGCTACTAGACATACTGCTACTAGACATACTGCTACTAGACATACTGCTACTAGACATACTGCTACTAGACATTCTGCTACTAGACATACTGCTACTAGACATACTGCTACTAGACATTCTGCTACTAGACATTCTGCTACTAGACACTGCTACTAGACATACTGCTACTAGACATTCTGCTACTAGACATACTGCTACTAGACATTCTGCTATTAGACATTCTGCTACTAGACATACTGCTACTAGACATTCTGCTACTAGACATTCTGCTACTAGACATACTGCTACTAGACATTCTGCTACTAGACATACTAGACATACTGCTACTAGACATTCTGCTACTAGACATACTGCTACTAGACATACTGCTACTAGACATTCTGCTACTAGACATTCTGCTACTAGACATACTGCTACTAGACATTCTGCTACTAGACATTCTGCTACTAGACATACTGCTACTAGACATTCTGCTACTAGACATACTAGACATACTGCTACTAGACATTCTGCTACTAGACATTCTGCTACTAGACATTCTGCTACTAGACATACTGCTACTAGACATTCTGCTACTAGACATACTGCTACTAGACATACTAGACATTCTACTAGACACTTCTGCTACTAGACATACTAGACATGCTACTAGACATTCTGCTACTAGACATACTAGACATACTGCTACTAGACATTCTGCTACTAGACATACTGGACATACTGCTACTAGACATTCTGCTACTAGACATACTGCTACTAGACATTCTGCTACTAGACATTCTGCTACTAGACATTCTGCTATACTAGACATACTGCTACTAGACATTCTGCTACTAGACATACTAGACATACTGCTACTAGACATACTGCTACTAGACATTCTGCTACTAGACATTCTGCTACTAGACATAGACATACTGCTACTAGACATTCTGCTACTAGACATTCTGCTACTACTGCTACTAGACATTCTGCTACTAGACATTCTGCTACTAGACATTCTGCTACTAGACATTCTGCTACTAGACATACTGCTACTAGACATTCTGCTACTAGACATTCTGCTACTAGACATACTGCTACTAGACATTCTGCTACTAGACATACTGCTACTAGACATTCTGCTACTAGACATACTGGACATACTGCTACTAGACATTCTGCTACTAGACATACTGCTACTAGACATACTGCTACTAGACATTCTGCTACTAGACATTCTGCTACTAGACATTCTGCTACTAGACATTCTGCTACTAGACATTCTGCTACTAGACATACTGCTACTAGACATACTAGACATACTGCTACTAGACATTCTGCTACTAGACATTCTGCTACTAGACATTCTGCTACTAGACATTCTGCTACTAGACATTCTGCTATTAGACATACTGCTACTAGACATTCTGCTACTAGACATTCTGCTACTAGACATTCTGCTACTAGACATTCTGCTACTAGACATTCTGCTACTAGACATACTGCTACTAGACATTCTGCTACTAGACATACTGCTACTAGACATTCTGCTACTAGACATTCTGCTACTAGACATTCTGCTACTAGACATTCTGCTACTAGACATTCTGCTACTAGACATTCTGCTACTAGACATTCTGCTACTAGACATTCTGCTACTAGACATTCTGCTACTAGACATTCTGCTACTAGACATTCTGCTACTAGACATACTAGACATTCTGCTACTAGACACATACTAGACATTCTGCTATTAGACATTCTGCTACTAGACATTCTGCTACTAGACATTCTGCTACTAGACATTCTGCTACTAGACATTCTGCTACTAGACATTCTGCTATTAGACATTCTGCTACTAGA
This sequence comes from Oncorhynchus gorbuscha, assembly GCF_021184085.1. Classification (NCBI taxonomy): domain Eukaryota; kingdom Metazoa; phylum Chordata; class Actinopteri; order Salmoniformes; family Salmonidae; genus Oncorhynchus; species Oncorhynchus gorbuscha. The sequence continues at coordinate 6,840,388 of NC_060183.1, forward strand.
CATTCTGCTATTAGACATTCTGCTACTAGACATTCTGCTACTAGACATTCTGCTACTAGAGACATTCTGCTACTAGACATTCTGCTACTGGACATTCTGCTACTAGACATTCTGCTACTAGACATTCTGCTACTAGACATTCTGCTACTAGACATTCTGCTACTAGACATTCTGCTACTAGACATTCTGCTACTAGACATTCTGCTACTAGACATTCTGCTACTAGACATACTAGACATACTGCTACTAGACATTCTGCTACTAGACATTCTGCTACTAGACATACTGCTACTAGACATTCTGCTACTAGACATACTGCTACTAGACATACTGCTACTAGACATACTAGACATTCTGCTACTAGACATTCTGCTATTAGACATTCTGCTATTAGACATTCTGCTACTAGACATTCTGCTACTAGACATTCTGCTACTAGACATTCTGCTACTAGACATTCTGCTACTAGACTTTGCTACTAGACATTCTGCTATTAGACATTCTGCTATTAGACATTCTGCTACTAGACATTCTGCTACTAGACATTCTGCTACTAGACATTCTGCTACTAGACATTCTGCTACTAGACATTCTGCTATTAGACATTCTGCTATTAGACATTCTGCTACTAGACATTCTGCTACTAGACATTCTGCTATTAGACATTCTCTAGACATTCTGCTACTAGACATTCTGCTACTAGACATTCTGCTACTAGACATTCTGCTACTAGACATTCTGCTACTAGACATACTGCTACTAGACATACTAGACATACTGCTACTAGACATTCTGCTACTAGACATACTGCTACTAGACATACTGCTACTAGACATTCTGCTACTAGACATTCTGCTATTAGACATTCTGCTACTAGACATTCTGCTACTAGACATTCTGCTACTAGACATTCTGCTACTAGACATTCTGCTACTAGACATTCTGCTACTAGACATTCTGCTATTAGACATTCTGCTATTAGACATTCTGCTACTAGACATTCTGCTACTAGACATTCTGCTACTAGACATTCTGCTACTAGACATTCTGCTACTAGACATTCTGCTATTAGACATTCTGCTACTAGACATTCTGCTACTAGACATACTGGACATTCTGCTATTAGACATTCTGCTACTAGACATTCTGCTACTAGACATTCTGCTACTAGACATTCTGCTACTAGACATTCTGCTACTAGACATTCTGCTACTAGACATACTGCTACTAGACATACTGGACATTCTGCTATTAGACATTCTGCTACTAGACATTCTGCTACTAGACATTCTGCTACTAGACATTCTGCTACTAGACATTCTGCTACTAGACATTCTGCTACTAGACATACTGCTACTAGACATACTAGACATACTGCTACTAGACATTCTGCTACTAGACATTCTGCTATTAGACATTCTGCTATTAGACATTCTGCTATTAGACATTCTGCTACTAGACATTCTGCTATTAGACATTCTGCTATTAGACATTCTGCTATTAGACATTCTGCTATTAGACATTCTGCTACTAGACATTCTGCTACTAGACATTCTGCTACTAGACATTCTGCTACTAGACATTCTGCTACTAGACATTCTGCTACTAGACATTCTGCTACTAGACATTCTAGAATTTATGCTATTAGACATACTACATACTGCTACTAGACATTCTGCTACTAGACATTCTGCTACTAGACATACTAGACATTCTGCTACTAGACATTCTGCTACTAGACATTCTGCTACTAGACATACTGCTACTAGACATACTAGACATACTGCTACTAGACATTCTGCTACTAGACATACTAGACATACTGCTACTAGACATTCTGCTACTAGACATTCTGCTACTAGACATACTAGACATTCTGCTACTAGACATTCTGCTACTAGACATTCTGCTACTAGACATACTAGACATTCTGCTACTAGACATTCTGCTACTAGACATACTAGACATTCTGCTACTAGACATTCTGCTACTAGACATACTAGACATTCTGCTACTAGACATTCTGCTACTAGACATACTAGACATACTGCTACTAGACATTCTGCTATTAGACATACTAGACATTCTGCTACTAGACATACTAGACATTCTGCTACTAGACATTCTGCTACTAGACATTCTGCTATTAGACATTCTGCTACTAGACATTCTGCTACTAGACATTCTGCTACTAGACATTCTGCTACTAGACATTCTGCTACTAGACATTCTGCTACTAGACATTCTGCTACTAGACATTCTGCTACTAGACATACTGCTACTAGACATTCTGCTACTAGACATTCTGCTACTAGACATACTGCTACTAGACATTCTGCTACTAGACATACTGCTACTAGACATTCTGCTTCTAGACATACTGCTAAGACATCATAATTCTACAACATTCCTAAATAAAACGTAGGCCTAATGCCTATTTTAGTTTCCTTTACAAGAAACAAATTACAGTGTTTCATTCCATTTTTATCAACTTTATTTGTACATTCAACTACTAATCGAGTCATAATACTTAATAATGTCCAATTATAGCTAAGGTTGACATAGTAGAAGATAATAATAACTTAACCAGCCAGATGACAGGTGAAATTATTTGCCATATTCCTAAAAAAGCACCTGTGACCTGGTCTCTCTGAAGAGGTTCAGTAGCATGGTCTCTCTGAAGAGGTTCAGTAGCATGGTCTCTCTGAAGTGGTTCAGTGGCCTGGTCTCTCTGAAGTGGTTCAGTGGCCTGGTCTCTCTGAAGTGGTTCAGTGGCCTGGTCTCTCTGAAGTGGTTCAGTGGCCTGGTCTCTCTGAAGAGGTTCCCTGGCATGGTCTCTCTGAAGAGGTTCAGTCACATGGTCTCTCTGAAGAGGTTCAGTGGCATGGTCTCTCTGAAGAGGTTCAGTCACATGGTCTCTCTGAAGAGGTTCAGTCACATGGTCTCTCTGAAGAGGTTCAGTCACATGGTCTCTCTGAAGAGGTTCAGTCACATGGTCTCTCTGAAGAGGTTCAGTGACCTGGTCTCTCTGAAGAGGTTCAGTCACATGGTCTCTCTGAAGAGGTTCCCTGGCATGGTCTCTCTGAAGTGGTGCAGTGGCATGGTCTCTCTGAAGAGGTTCCCTGGCATGGTCTCTCTGAAGTGGTTCCGTGGCATGGTCTCTCTCGGTCTCTCTCTCGCTGCTCCTGAGGTATGTGCCAATGGGATGCAGTGTTTTTGATTAGTGAAATTGTAACTTACGTTTGTATTCTGTTTTAGTTTTTCCTATGGCGGGAAGGGGAAAGCACCTAGGGAGTGTTTAGGCAAGAGGCCTGCGGGCATACATAACCCATAGTATTTACAGTCTATACACACTAGGTAAGACCTGTCGGACCACCCCTGTATTTTGGCAGGAGCACAGTACAGGTGGTGGGCAACATCTACATAAGTCACATAAATAGGAGAGGAGACTTTGACATTTACTTTCTTTGCCGGTCATCCCTCCCAGACCCTTTTCCCCTGTACCATGTAAAGGAATACATTCCCAGTAAGGTGTCAATTCTGCCATACCTTTTATCATCATTACTCACACCTACAGTCCCATACCTCTGTTATCCTTACTCACACCTACAGTCCCATACCTCTGTTATCCTTACTCACACCTACAGTCCCATACCTCTGTCATCCTTACTCACACCTACAGTCCCATACCTCTGTCATCCTTACTCACACCTACAGTCCCATACCTCTGTCATCCTTACTCACACCTACAGTCCTATACCTCTGTCATCCTTACTCACACCTACAGTCCCATACCTCTGTCATCCTTACTCATCACCTACAGTCCCATACCTCTGTCATCCTTACTCACACCTACAGTCCCATACCTCCCTGTTATCCTTCTCACACCTACAGTCCCATACCTCTGTTATCCTTACTCACACCTACAGTCCCATACCTCTGTTATCCTTACTCCACCTCCCAGTCCCTACCTCTGTTCCCAGATCCTTACTCACACCTACAGTCCCAGACCTCTGTCATCCTTACCCACACCTACAGTCCCATACCTCTGTCATCCTTACTCACACCTACAGTCCCATACCTCTGTCATCCTTACTCACACCTACAGTCCCATACCTCTGTCATCCTTACTCACACCTACAGTCCCATACCTCTGTTATCCTTACTCGCACCTACAGTCCCATACCTCTGTTATCCATTACTCCCAGACTCCTGTCTCAGTCCCATACCTCTGTTATCCTGTTACTCGCCACCTACAGTCCCATACCTCTGTTATCCTCCCAGACTCCTGTCTCACCTACAGTCCCATACCTCTGTTGTCATTCCATACTCCTTTACTCCACAGGGAGATGAGTTGTCTCAGAGTGTTGCCATCCTCCTAAGAATATCGTACTGTACACAGACCGGTGTGGCAACCAATCAGAGCTGCAGTAGGCCTATATGCAAATAGACCATTGCCATATATGGATCTGTCATTCACTTTCAACTGGACTGTGTTTACAGCATCCCAGACTCCTGTCATGATTAGATTAGCTTCTTTTGAGATCCTCCCAGACTGCATGTCTCACGTGTACACCTCCCAGACTTTGTTCATATCCTTTGCTAGATAGTGAGTTATAAGCACAGTTATAGGTCATTTGTAGTCACCAATGGGGGAGTGATATTTCCTACAAGAGCACAGTACATGCACATTTCTAGACATCTTTGAAAAGCAAGTCCCTAAAGACTTTGTCTTTTGACTTTTAATGGGCCATCCCTCCCAGACTTTTGAGACATGCTTGTCTAAACCAGTAGCCAATGGTCGAAGGGTAGAATGTGTCTGATTCTCTGTAAATGGTATGGAAATAATCATGCATTTAATTTTGGAAAGTGGTTTCTTGCATCAAACAACACAACATTTTCAGTCACCTCCTTGTCTGCAGGTTAAGTTGATGAACAGGTTAATGTCGAGCCCTGAATGTTTCTTTTTTTCTTCAAAAGTCTCATGGAATGAAGGGCTACATTGAACACCACCCGTTGGCTGCTACTGTAGTCTGAATGATAGAACAGCTATTTCCATGTTAAACCCATAAGCTCGTCCTTATTTTCTACACAAACCATCATTTTCTCACCGTGCCATCCCTCCCAGACTCCTGTCTCACCGTGCCATCCCTCCCAGACTCCTGTCTCACCGTGCCATCCCTCCCAGACTCCTGTCTCACCGTGGCAGCTCAGGCATTGGCAGTCAACATCAAATCTCAGTTGGCTCTGTTCAGTTTTTCTGTGTCAAGTCAATATCTAATCCTCCATCTGACTCCAACTCATCTAAATTCTGCAGCATCTGCACTTGCAATGCTTATTTGGTTGGTCATTGTATGTTGTACTCAATCTCTGATTTGTCTCTCTGAGAAGAAATATACAATTTCCAGCATTTCATAACATAATTATTAAACCGACCACATCGCCCACCGTTCTTCATCATTACCTTACTGTTCTGAATGAACTCATCCTTGTATCCTGATCGTTCAGATCAATTAATTCACCCTCCTCATCATCCTCATCTTTCAGTTCATTGAAGTCACATTCACCGTTATCAGTTTCTATCGCCCTTTCATCCATTCACCAAATAATTGCGGATTTAAATTGTACGTTTATGTTTCTAGTTTTTTTTTTTTGCTTAGTAGCCAGAGCAATGCTGCCGCGTGAGGGGTCATGTGTTGAATGTAGTGGGGTCATGTGTTGAATGTAGAGGGGTCATGTGTTGAATGTAGAGGGGTCATGTGTTGAATGTAGAGGGGTCATGTGTTGAATGTAGAGGGGTCATGTGTTGAATGTAGAGGGGTCATGTGTTGAATGACCCCTCTACATTAGAGGGTCATGGTTGAATGTAGAGGGTCATTGTCTTGAATGTACCAGCATCCTACAGAACATGGTCATGTCTTGGAATGACTGAGGGGTACAGAACATTGTCTTGGAGCCTGGCTGGGTACCAACGTCCTACAGGACACTGTCTTGGAGCCTGGCTGGGTCAACGTCCTGTGTCTTGAGCCTGGAGAGGGTCTTGGAGCCTGGCTGACCATCCTCAGAACATTGTCTCTGGAGCCATTCAACATTGTCTTGGAGCCTGGCACACGTCCTACCATTGTCTTGGAGCCTGGCAACACATGACATTGTCTTCCTACCAGCATCCTACAGAACATTGTCAGCCATGACCAGGACATTGTCTTGGAGCCTGGCTACCAACATTCAAACATTGTCTTGGTGCCTGGCTGTCCATGAACATTGTTCATGGGTACCAACATCCTACAGGACATTGTCTTGGTGCCTGGCTGGGTACCAACGTCCTACACCACGTTGTCTTGGATCCTGGCTGGGTACCAGCGTTCTACAGAACATTGTCTTGGTGGGTTAAGGTCTGGTAAAAATACTCTAAATACTCTAAATACTCTAAATACTCTAAATACTCTTCTGTTTGTCATTTCAAAATTTTGACAAATGAGCAGCGTAAAATACACAACATTTATCCTGTTTGTCATTATCAAAATTGACAAATGAGCAGTTTATCCAGGAGAGGAAACGGGACATTTATCCAGGAGAGGAAACAGGACATTTATCCAGGAGAGGAAACGGGACGTTTGAAATGTTTTTCATTTACAAAATCAAACATAATTGGGCTCTGGCCTATGTCTGTTCCAGTGTTAACACAACACCAGTATCAGTTAAAGAACCTAAAGATACTACAGTCATTCCTCATCAGTACAAGAATGCCCCCCCCTTCATATCAGTAACTATGACAACTATATTCTACACAATAGATTAGTATTGTTTACTAAATCAAACATCATTGGTCTCTGGTTTACAGCTGTACTGGTGTTAACAAGCCACACAATACATTTCATGGTCTCACTCTGTGTGCAATAATAGTGTTTCAACATCGATTTTTGAGTGACTACCTCATCTCTGTACCCAACACATGCAATTATCTGTAAGGTCCCTCAGTCGAGCCGGAAATTTCAGAAACATACTCAACCACAAAAAAACCAAGGAGGTTTTCCAATGCCTCACAAAAGAAGGGCACCCATTGGTAGATGGGTAGAAAAAAAAAGAGAAAAGCAGAATATTCCTTGGATAATGGTGAAGTTATTAACTACACTTTGGATGTTGTATCAATACACCCAGTCACTACAAAGATACAGGCGTCCTTCCTAACTCAGTTGCCGTAGAGGAAGGAAACCGCTCAGGGATTTTCACCATGAGGCCAATGGTGACTTTAAAACAGTTAGAGTTGAATGGCTGTGAAAGGAGAGAACTGAGGATGGATCAACAACATTGTAGTTACTCCACAATACTAACCTAACTGAGCGAAGAGAAGGAAGCCTGTACAGAATACAAACACTCCAAAACATGCATCCTGTTTTCATCAAGTCACTAAAGTTAATTGCAAAAGCAATTCATTTTTGTCTAGTGTTATGTTTTTTGGCAAATCCAATACAACACATTACTGAGTGGAGATATTAATGGAGCTAAGCACAGGCAAAATCCTAGAGGAAAACCCTGGTTTATTGTGCTTTCCACCAGACACTGAGATTAATTCACCTTTCAGCAGGATAATAATCTAAAACACTGGTTGCTTACCAAGAAGACAGTGAGTGAATGTTACTGAGTGTCCGAGTTACAGTGTTGACTGAAATCTACTTGAAAATCTATGTCAAGACATGAAAATGGTGGTCTAGCAGTGATCAACAACCAAATTGACTTGAGCTTGAAGAATTTTGAAAGTAATCATAGGGGCAAATATTGCACAATCCAGGTGTGGAAAGCTCTTAGAGACCTCACCCAGAAAGACTCACAGCTATAATTGCTGCCAAAGGTGCTTCTACAAAAGTATTGACTCAGGGCTGTGAATACTAAAGTGATTGAAATATATATTTTTAATGAATTATCCACAAAAAAGGTAAAAACATATTCACACTGTCATTATGGGGAATCGTTTACATATTCACACTGTCATTATGGGGAATCGTTTACATATTCACACTGTCATTATGGTGAATCGTTTACATATTCACACTGTCATTATGGGGAATCGTTTACATATTCACACTGTCATTATGGGGAATCGTTTACATATTCACACTGTCATTATGGGGAATCGTTTACATATTCACACTGTCATTATGGGGAATCGTTTACATATTCACACTGTCATTATGGGGAATCGTTTACATATTCACACTGTCATTATGGGGAATCGTTTACATATTCACACTGTCATTATGGGGAATCGTTTACATATTCACACTGTCATTATGGGGAATCGTTTACATATTCACACTGTCATTATGGGGAATCGTTTACATATTCACACTGTCATTATGGGGAATCGTTTACATATTCACACTGTCATTATGGGGAATCGTTTACATATTCACACTGTCATTATGGGGAATCGTTTACATATTCACACTGTCATTATGGGGAATCGTTTACATATTCACACTGTCATTATGGGGAATCGTTTACATATTCACACTGTCATTATGGGGAATCGTTTACATATTCACACTGTCATTATGGGGAATCGTTTACATATTCACACTGTCATTATGGGGAATCGTTTACATATTCACACTGTCATTATGGGGAATCGTTTACATATTCACACTGTCATTATGGGGAATCGTTTATATATTCACACTGTCATTATGGGGAATCGTTTACATATTCACACTGTCATTATGGGGAATCGTTTACATATTCACACTGTCATTATGGGGAATCGTTTACATATTCACACTGTCATTATGGGGAATCGTTTACATATTCACACTGTCATTATGGGGAATCGTTTACATATTCACACTGTCATTATGGGGAATCGTTTACATATTCACACTGTCATTATGGGGTATCGTTTACATATTCACACTGTCATTATGGGGAATCGTTTACATATTCACACTGTCATTATGGGGAATCGTTTACATATTCACACTGTCATTATGGGGAATCGTTTACATATTCACACTGTCATTATGGGGTATCGTTTACATATTCACACTGTCATTATGGGGTATCGTTTACATATTCACACTGTCATTATGGGGAATCGTTTACATATTTACAATCCATTTTCATTAATGAATGCTTAACATAACATACACTGTCATTATGGGACAATCACTTTCTGGAAGAAAAAAATGTAATCAACACTATAGAGACAATACATTTTTGAATAGAGAATGCTGTCAACACTATGGAGACAATAATGGTGGAATACTCCTCTGGTCAACAAAGGACAATACACTCCCCTGGTCAACATATCACTATGGAGACAATACACTCCTCTGGTCAACACTATAGAGACAATACACTCCTTTGGTCAACACTATAGAGACAATACACTCCTCTGGTCAACATATCACTATGGAGACAATACACTCCTCTGGTCAACACTATAGAGACAATACACTCCTCTGGTCAACACTATAGAGACAATACACTCCTCTGGTCAACACTATAGAGACAATACACTCCTCTGGTCAACACTATAGAGACAATACACTCCTCTGGTCAACACTATAGAGACAATACACTCCTCTGGTCAACACTATAGAGACAATACACTCCTCTGGTCAACACTATAGAGACAATACACTCCTCTGGTCAACACTATAGAGACAATACACTCCTCTGGTCAACACTATAGAGACAATACACTCCTCTGGTCAACACTATAGAGACAATACACTCCTCTGGTCAACATATAACTATGGAGACAATACACTCCTCTGGTCAACATATCACTATAGAGACAATACACTCCTCTGGTCAACACTATAGAGACAATACACTCCTCTGGTCAACACTATAGAGACAATACACTCCTCTGGTCAACACTATAGAGACAATACACTCCTCTGGTCAACACTATGGAGACAATACACTCCTCTGGTCAACACTATAGAGACAATACACTCCTCTGGTCAACACTATAGAGACAATACACTCCTCTGGTCAACACTATGGAGACAATACACTCCTCTGGTCAACACTATAGAGACAATACACTCCTCTGGTCAACACTATAGAGACAATACACTCCTCTGGTCAACACTATAGAGACAATACACTCCTCTGGTCAACATGGAGACAATCACTGGTCAACATGGAGACAATACACTCCTCTGGTCAACACTATAGAGACAATACACTCCTCTGGTCAACATATAACTATGGAGACAATACACTCCTCTGGTCAACACTATGGAGACAATACACTCCTCTGTCTGGTCAACACTATAGAGACAATACACTCCTCTGGTCAACACTATAGAGACAATACACTCCTCTGGTCAACACTATAGAGACAATACACTCCTCTGGTCAACACTATGGAGACAATACACTCCTCTGGTCAACACTATAGAGACAATACACTCCTCTGGTCAACACTATAGAGACAATACACTCCTCTGGTCAACATATAACTATGGAGACAATACACTCCTCTGGTCAACATATCACTATAGAGACAATACACTCCCCTGGTCAACACTATAGAGACAATACACTCCTCTGGTCAACATATCACTATAGAGACAATACACTCCTCTGGTCAACACTATAGAGACAATACACTCCTCTGGTCAACACTATGGAGACAATACACTCCTCTGGTCAGCACTATAGAGACAATACACTCCTCTGGTCAACACTATAGAGACAATACACTCCTCTGGTCAACACTATAGAGACAATACACTCCTCTGGTCAACATATCACTATGGAGACGATACACTCCTCTGGTCAACACTATAGAGACAATACACTCCTCTGGTCAACATATAACTATGGAGACAATACACTCCTCTGGTCAACACTATGGAGACAATACACTCCTCTGTCTGGTCAACACTATAGAGACAATACACCCCTCTGGTCAACACTATAGAGACAATACACTCCTCTGGTCAACATATCACTATGGAGACAATACACTCCTCTGGTCAACATATCACTATGGAGACAAAACACTCCTCTGGTCAACACTATGGAGACAATACACTCCTCTGGTCAACATATCACTATGGAGACAATACACTCCTCTGGTCAACACTATAGAGACAATACACTCCTCTGGTCAACACTATAGAGACAATACACTCCTCTGGTCAACACTATAGAGACAATAAACTCCTCTGGTCATATCACTATGGAGACAATAAACTCCTCTGGTCAACATATCACTATGGAGACAATACACTCCTCTGGTCAACACTATAGAGACAATACACTCCTCTGGTCAACACTATAGAGACAATACACTCCTCTGGTCAACACTATAGAGACAATACACTCCTCTGGTCAACATATCACTATGGAGACAATACACTCCTCTGGTCAACATATCACTATGGAGACAATACACTCCTCTGGTCAACACTATAGAGACAATACACTCCTCTGGTCAACATATCACTATGGAGACAATACACTCCTCTGGTCAACATATCACTATGGAGACAAAACACTCCTCTGGTCAACACTATAGAGACTATACACTCCTCTGGTCTGCACTATAGAGACAATACACTCCTCTGGTCAACACTATAGAGACAATACACTCCTCTGGTCAACACTATAGAGACAATACAGTCCTCTGGTCAACACTATGGAGACAATACACTCCTCTGGTCAACACTGGAGACAATACACTCCTCTGGTCAACACTATAGAGACTACACTCCTCTGTCTGGTCAACACTATGGAGACAATACACTCCTCTGGTCAACACTATAGAGACAATACACACCTCTGGTCAACTCTATAGAGACAATACACTCCTCTGGTCAACATATCACTATAGAGACAATACACTCCTCTGGTCAACACTATAGAGACTATACACTCCTCTGGTAAACACTATGGAGACAATACACTCCTCTGGTCATCACTATGGAGACAATACACTCCTCTGGTCAACATATCACTATGGAGACAATACACTCCTCTGGTCAACACTATAGAGACAATACACTCCTCTGGTCAACACTATGGAGACAATACACTCCTCTGGTCAACATATCACTATAGAGACAATACACTCCTCTGGTCAACACTATAGAGACAATACAATCCTCTGGTCAACACTATAGAGACAATACACTCCTCTGGTCAACATATCACTATAGAGACAATACACTCCTCTGGTCAACACTATGGAGACAATACACTCCTCTGGTCAACACTATAGAGACAATACACTCCTCTGGTCAACACTATAGAGACAATACACTCCTCTGGTCAACATATCACTATGGAGACAATACACTCCTAGTCATCACTATGGAGACAATACACTCCTCTGGTCAACATATCACTATAGAGACAATACACTCCTCTGGTCAACACTATGGAGACAATACACTCCTCTGGTCAACATATCACTATAGAGACAATACACTCCTCTGGTCAACACTATAGAGACAATACACTCCTCTGGTCAACACTATAGAGACAATACACTCCTCCGGTCAACACTATAGACAATACACTCCTCCGGTCAACACTATAGAGACTACATTCCTCTGTCTGGTCAACACTATGGAGACAATACACTCCTCTGGTCAACACTATAGAGACAATACACTCCTCTGGTCAACACTATAGAGACAATACACTCCTCTGGTAAACACTATGGAGACAATACACTCCTCTGGTCATCACTATGGAGACAATACACTCCTCTGGTCAACTTATCACTATGGAGACAATACACTCCTCTGGTCAACACTATAGAGACAATACACTCCTCTGGTCAACACTATGGAGACAATACACTCCTCTGGTCAACATATCACTATAGAGACAATACACTCCTCTGGTCAACACTATAGAGACAATACACTCCTCTGGTCAACACTATAGAGATAATACACTCCCCTGGTCAACATATCACTATAGAGACAATACACTTCTCTGGTCAACACTATGGAGACAATACACTCCTCTGGACAACACTATAGAGACAATACACTCCTCTGGTCAACATATCACTATAGAGACAATACACTTCTCTGGTCAAAACTATGGAGACAATACACTCCTCTGGTCAACATATCACTATAGAGACAATACACTCCTCTGGTCAACACTATGGAGACAATACACTCCTCTGGTCAACACTATAGAGACAATACACTCCTCTGGTCAACACTATGGAGACAATACAATCCTCTGGTCAACACTATAGAGACAATACACTCCTCTGGTCAACACTATAGAGCCAATACACTCCTCTGGTCAACACTATGGAGACAATACACTCCTCTGGTCAACACTATGGAGACAATACACTCCTCTGGTCACCACTATGGAGACAATACACTCCTCTGGTCAACACTATGGAGACAATACACTCCTCTGGTCAACACTATGGAGACAATACACTCCTCTGGTCAACACTATGGAGACAATGCACTCCTCTGGTCAACACTGGAGACAATACACTCCTCTGGTCAACACTATAGAGACTACACTCCTCTGTCTGGTCAACACTATGGAGACAATACACTCCTCTGGTCAACACTATAGAGACAATACACTCCTCTGGTCAACACTATAGAGACAATACACTCCTCTGTCTGGTCAACACTATGGAGCTAATACACTCCTCTGGTCAACACTATGGAGACAATACACTCCTCTGGTCACCACTATGGAGACAATACACTCCTCTGGTCAACACTATGGAGACAATACACTCCTCTTGTCAACACTATGGAGACAATACACTCCTCTGGTCAACACTATGGAGACAATGCACTCCTCTGGTCAACACTGGAGACAATACACTCCTCTGGTCAACACTATAGAGACTACACTCCTCTGTCTGGTCAACACTATGGAGACAATACACTCCTCTGGTCAACACTATAGAGACAATACACTCCTCTGGTCAACACTATAGAGACAATACACTCCTCTGGTCAACATATCACTATAGAGACAATACACTCCTCTGGTCAACACTATGGAGACAATACACTCCTCTGGTCATCACTATAGAGACAATACACTCCTCTGGTCAACATATCACTATAGAGACAATACACTCCTCTGGTCAACATATCACTATAGAGACAATACACTCCTCTGGTCAACACTATAGAGACAATACACTCCTCTGGTCAACAATATAGAGACAATACACTCCTCTGGTCAACATATCACTATGGAGACAATACACTCCCCTGGTCACTTTCTGAAGGCACTGTGGGTACTTGGGGACCGTACTGTGGACAGACTAATGTCCAGGACACCATTTTAATCAGAGAGACTCTCTCCTCCACTTTCAGAACTCTGAGGCTTTCAAAGTGGGAACGTGCTGGAAGATCTGACTAATTTGTTGTAAGATGTCTGTAGTTGTTTTTTTTCTTTTTTTGTTATATTGTGGGGTGCTATTGTACACAGGTAAATGACAGTGAACCATCCAGAAAATGTGGATTCTGATTTTAAAGTGCGTTTGTATTGGTTTCACTTCTGAGCCATTCTCTCCCCTGTCAGATTATTATCTAGCACACATCCAAGATAATTTAACTCTTTTGCTGTGACTACTGTGACACCTGCTACCACCATAAAGCAGGAAGGAATCCCCATTAGGGGAAACGGTACCACTGTCCGCCGCAGAACTTTTTTTGTTTTCTTCGTGGACAAATGGAGTTAAGTTGGGTTGAGCAGTGTGGAATAAAAAAAGAAATGCAGCTCATATAATGCAATGATGTCAGAGGGATGAAGAAAAGAAAAGTTTGTTGTTGGCAAAAGAAAAGTGGACCCAGTACACTTGAGCCCTGTGGTTCAACGTTTTTAGAGAGAGAGAGAGAGAGAGAGAGAGAGAGAGAGAGAGAGAGAGAGAGAGAGAGAGAGAGAGAGAGAATTATTACTTTTAACCTCGAAGATGAAGCAACCGTCACCACAGAGCAGGAAACTAAACAGACTTATACTAAGAGAGGCATGTACAGTTAGTTAAATGCTGCGACACAGAGAGACATGGATGCTTCGGGACATGAACACTCACATGCTGAGAGAGCGACCACGACCGAACTTTACAGTTAGCACTATGCATTCGGGCAGGTAGCGTTCTCCTGGCATCTGCCAAACCCAGATTCGACTGTCATATGGTGGCAGTATTGAACTCTGTAGTGAGGGTTGCAACCGAGGACCTACAATTTTTATGCGCTATGCTGTTCAACACTCACTCCTATTCTGTGATCTTGTGTGACTTACCACTTCACGGCTGAGACATTCTTGCTCCTAAATGTTTCCACTTCACAATAACAGCACTTATTGTTGGCCAAGGCAGCTTTAGTAGGGAAGAAATTAGATGAACTGACTTGTCGGAAAAGTGGCATCCTATGACAGTGGCACGTTGAAAGTCACTGAGCTCTTCAGTAAGACCATTCTACTGTCAATGCGTAAATCAATATAAAAGATTATATAAAGATTGCATGGCTGTGTGCTCCATTTTATACACCTGTCAGCAACGGGTGTTGCTAAAATAGGCGAATCCACTAATTTGAAGGGGTGTCCACATACTTTTGTATATATCGTGTATGTAGCCTAAGAAACAAGATTCATGAAATTGATGACATTCATGTCTCTGAAGCTCACTTAGACCTTTGATGATAGCAATACATCTACAGAAAAGACAGAAATGCCAATGAGGGAGGTGTTGCGGTCTATATTCAGCGCCACGTTCCTGTAAAGCTAAGAGAGGAGCTCATCTCACATACTGTTGAAGTTATATTGGCTACAGGTTCATCTGCCTCACCTAAAGCCCATTCTGGTGGGAAGCTGCTATAGACCAAGTGCTAACAGTCAGCGTCTGGATACTATGTGTGAAATACTTGATAATGTATGTGATATGAACAGAGAGCAGTATTTTCTGGGTAACCTAAATATGGACTGGTTTTCATCAAGCTGCCCACTCAAGAGAAAGCTTCAAACTGTATCTGGTGCCCTGCAACCTGGTTCAGGTTGTCAGTCAACCTACCAGGGTTTTTACAAACAGCACAGGAATAAAATGATCCACATGTATTGATCACATCTTTACTAACGCTGCAGAAATTTGTTGATCACAATATAGTAGCCATATCTTGGAAAAACACAGTTCCAAAGGCTGGGCCTAATATAGTTTTGTAGTGATTCCTATGTGGATGATGTAAATACTATTTGCTGGTCTGCGGTGTGTAATGAGGAGCAAAAAGACATTGCATTTTTGAAATTGCTTATTCAAGTTACTAATGAGGATTCAAAAATTACTGTAAAAACTGTGAAATCGCCATGGATTGATGAAGAATTTAAAAAATGATATGTTTGACAAGGATGAGGCAAAGGGAATGGTCAATTAGACTGGTTGCACTGCCGATTGCAAAAGTACTGCAAATTGAGAAATCATGTGACTAAACTGAATAAAAAGAAGAAACTACACTATGAAACAAATGGAAGTCTCTCCAACATAATCCAGGTAGAATCAGGCATTCCCCAGGGCAGCTGTCTGAGCCCCTTCTTTTTTCCCATTTTTTTTTCAATCTTTACTAATGACATGACACTGGCTTTGAGTAAATGTATGCAAATCTCTCAACAATAAATACATCATCTATGACAGTGAGTGAAATTACTGCAACACTTAACAAAGAACCGCAGTAAGCTTCAAAATGGTGGCAAGAAATAAGGCCTACCTAAATATTTCAAAAACTAAAAGCATTGTATTTGGGACAAATCATTCAAGTTGAGGTGACTGCTTGGAGTAACCCTGGATTGTAAACTGTCATGGTCAAAACATATTGATGCAGTAGCAGCTAAGGGGGAGAAGTCTGTCCAAAATAAAGTGCTGCTCTGCCTTCTTAACAGCACTATCAACAAAGCAGGTCCTATAGGCCAAAGTGTTGTCACACCTGGACTACTGTCCAGTTGTGTGGTCAGTGCCACAAAGAGGGATTACCAATTGCAATTAGCTCAGAACAGGGCAGCACGGCTGGTCCTTAAATGTACACAGTGAGCTAACATTAACAATATGTCAATCTTTCATGGCTCAAAGTGGAAGTTTGTTGGAACTTGTCTTTGTAAGTGTTAACAAGCTGTAAGTTCAGAGTCGTCTGTTTACTCTACTAGCAAACAGCTCGGACACCCAATGCATATCCCACAAGGCATTTCTCCAGAGATCTATTCACAATCCCCCTAGTCCAGAACAGACTATGGCACAGTACTACATAGTAACTGATGCAAGTAGTAGAATCAGATTTAAAAACAGTAAAAAAAATATATATACACCTTATGGAACAGTGGGGACTGTGAAGAGACACCCACAGAAACAGACACACACATTCTAACACACACTACGCACACATACACATGGATTTTGAAATGTTTGGACAGGCTGTGCCAACTTCAGACAAGTCCCAAGTCACTTTTGCAAAACGAAGAACACCATCATGTTCATGAGAGTGTCATCTTTCCAGAGACTCATCTTTAACAAACACCTCCTCCTCCGTGCTTCACGTTGGGATCCATACATGCATAGATCATCAGTTCATCTACGCTGCATCTCACAAAGACACGGCAGTTGAAATCAAATTTGGACTCCTCAGAGGTACACTTCAACTGTGAGAGACAGAATCTAAACAAAAATCCAGAAAATCACATTGTATGATTTTTAAGTAATTCATTTGCATTTTATTGCATGACATAAGTATTTGATCACCTACCAACCTGTAAGAATTCCAGCCCCCACAGACCTGTTAGTTTTTCTTTAAGAATCCCTCCTGTTCTCCACTCATTACCTGCATTAACTGCACCTGTTTGAACTCGTTACCTGTATAAAAGACACCTGTCCACACACTCAATCAAACAGACTCCAACCTCTTCATGTGGTCTGATGAGACAAAGATAGAGCTTTTTGGTCTAAACTCCACTCGCCGTGTTTGGAGGAAGAAGAAGGATGAGTACAACCCCATGAACACCCTCCCAACCGTGAAGCATGGAGGTGGAAACATCATTCTTTGGGGATGCTTTTCTGCAAAGGGGACAGGACGACTGCACCATATTGATGGGAGGGTTGATGGGGCTATGTATCACGAGATCTTGGCCAACAACCTCCTTCGCTCAGTAAGAGCATTGAAGATGGGTCGTGGCTGGGTCTTCCAGCATGACAACGACCCGAAACACACAGCCAGGGCAACTAAGGAGTGGCTCCGTAAGAAGCATCTCAAGGTCCTGGAGTGGCCTAGCCAGTCTCCAGACCTGAACCCAATAAAACATCTTTGGAGGGAGCTGAAAGTCCGTATTGCCCAGCGACAGCCCCGAAACCTGAAGGATCTGGAGAAGGTCTGTATGGAGGAGTGGGCCAAAATCCCTGCTGCAGTGTGTGCAAACCTGGTCAAGAACTACAGGAAACATATGATCTCTGTAATTGCAAACAAAGATTTCTGTACCAAATATGAAGTTCTGCTTTTCTGATGTATCAAATCACTGCCGATTTTGCAGGTTTTCCTACTTACAAAGCATGTAGAGGTCTGTCATTTTTATCATAGGTACACTTCAACTGTGAGAGACGGAATCTAAAACAAAAATCCCCAAAATCACGTGGTATGATTTTTTAAGTAATTCATTTGCATTTTATTGCATGAGCTATGATGAGCTAATGCTTGTTCTCCCCACTGTATGTCGTCTCCTCTGAACAACTGATTTTGAGATGTGTCTGTTACTTGAACTCTGTGAAAATGTATTTGGGCTGTAATTTCTGAGGCTGGAAACTGTAATGAACTTATCTTCTGCAGCAGAGGTAACTCTGGGTCTTCCTTTCCTGTGGCGGTCCTCATGAGAGCCAGTTTCATCATAGCTCTTGATGGTTTTTGCGACTGAGCTTGAAGATACTTTCAAAGTTCTTGACATTTTCTTCATTGACTGACCTTCATGTCTTAAAGTAATGATGGACTGTCATTTCTCTTTGATTATTTGCGATGTTCTTGCCATAATATGGACTTGGTATTTTACCAAATAGGGCTATCTTCTGTATACCACCCCTACCTTGTCAGAAAACAACTGTTTGGCTCAAAAGCATTAAGAAGGAAAGAAATTCCACAAATTAACTTTTAACAAGGCACACCTGTTTTAATTAAAATGCATTCCAGGTGACTACCTGAATGCCAAGAGTGTGCAAAGCTGTCATCAAGATAAAGGGTGCCTACTTTGAAGAATCTCAAATATAAAATATATTTTGATTTGTTTAAAAAAAAGTTGTTTACTACATGATTCCATATGTGTTATTTCATAGTTTTGATGTCTTCACTATTATTCTACAGTGTAGAAAACAGTAAAAATAAAGAAAAACCATTGAATAAATAGGTGTCCAAACTTTTGACTCGTACATTATATATACAGTGCTGTGAAAAAGTATTAGCCCGAATCCATTCATTTGAAGGGGTGTCCGTGTACTTTTGTATTTATAGTGTACATGAGGGAAACATACAGTGCCATGAAAAAGCATTTGCCCATCTTTGTCATTTTCTCAACTTTTGTATATTTTTGATACTGAATACTATCAGATGTTCGATCAACACCTAATTTCGATGCAGGGAACCTGCCTGAGTTTAAACAACCCCCCCAAAAAGGTATACATATTGCTATGTATTTCCCAATTACCCCGTGTGAAAAAGTAATTGCCGCCTTACACTCAATAGGCCACATTTAGCTGCAATGAATGCACCCCTTCCCACCTCCTCCCACTCGCCCCATCCCCAGTCTCTGATTAGCATCACTCAGCTCCCAGATGTCGTATGTTAAATGCTAATTCAGGAACAGGCAGACAGGGACTCCATTACTGTTATAGGATAAACGCACACACACATGTACACACACACACACACACACACACAGACACACAGACACATAGGCAGGATATGCAAAACGACTGGAACCATTCACCCCGGCTGTCAATCCCCAAAATGAAGTGTGTTACCATGGTTAACGAAGTCCCACCTGAGAGAGAGGAGGGGGGGGGTAAGGTAAGTAGAAAGTAAAAGACGAGAAGAGAAGAACATGGGGGATATGTGATAAAAGGGACAAAGGAGACAAGAATAGAAAGAAGAAGAAAAAAGTAGAGTAGAAAATGAAAGAGAATCACAGAGAAGAGCTGGACCTGCGCATGTGAGGACATGATCAGTTGTCCTGCTCAGTGACACTGATGACATCCCAAAAAAACGTGAATTGATGGCAGCATTCGCTCTAAACTGAAAGCGCCGAACAACTGCTTTTAACCTGGGCAAGGTGACCGGAATCATGACCAAATACAATGTAGTATTACAGTGTAGCTATTCCCTCCGCAAGGCAATCAAACAAGCTAAGTGTCAGAATAGAGACAAAGTAGAGTCGCAATTCAACGGCTCAGACACAAAAGGTATGTGGCAGGGCATACAATCAATCACGGATTACAAAAAGAAAGCCAGCCCCGTTGCGGACCAGGATGTCTTGCTCCCAGACAGACTAAATAACTTCTTTGCTCGCTTTGAGGACAATACAGTGCCACTGACAAACAACTATCGCCACGTAGCACTCACTTCCGTCATCATGAAGTGCTTTGAGAGACTAGTCAAGGATCATATCACCTCCACCCTACCTGACACCCTAGAACAACTCCAATTTGCTTACCGCCCCAATAGGTCCGCAGACGACACATTCGCAACCACACTGCACAATACCCTAACCCATCTGGACAAGAGGAATACCTACGTGAGAATGCTGTTCATCGACTCCAGCTCAGCATTTAACACCATAGTACCCTCAACTCGTCAAGACCCTGGGTCTCGACCCCGCCCTGTGCAACCGGGTACTAGACATCCTGATGGGCCACCCCCAGGTGGTGAGAGTAGGTAACAACATCTCCACCCTGCTGATCCTTGTCGTGGACATTTCCTTAATTACCAAATGATGAGAGAGCAAACCACACACCAGTCAGGGTTATGCTTAATCTTCACCTGTAATAATAATGACGCTTCTGCAATAGCATTTTGACCTTCAACAGTTCAGTATCTCTAATGAAAAGTTGAGAGTGGTCAACATAATGGCAACTGGGATCCTTTATAGCAAAGATCCACCCCCCCCTAGACGACATGACAAACCACAGGTCTTAGGAACTTACACAAAGAAAGACTTTACTTCAGAGAGGAATATCCCCGAGCCAGGCAGCATTGGCTATAAATTATCGTTCAGTTTGGTCTACTAAAGAAACCTCTTATCTCGTCCTTGGTACAAAATGGTACCAAGACACTACCCCCACCCAATGATATATATCAATTGTCATTTTAGATACTCCCATCCCAAATACAACCAATTCTGGACAAGCTCACGGAGAGGAAAGTAAGCCTCTAGGTCAAGGTAAGGGCAATCTCAGAGGGAACATAGAATGGTTCCAGACACTGCCAACCTCCTCTCCCCGTTGGGAAAAGTAGGGAGCGACTGGCACACAGACACAGTGGAGCCAAGAGACATTCTGATGAGAATTAACTCATAAGCATATCATGAAAATAAAACATCTTATCTATGTTACCCAAATAATTCTGATTATTCCCCAAATTTCCCCTCTCAGGGACATTGTCCCTTCTATAGAATCAGAATATTAATGACATACTCAATATTTAAAATAAAATAAAAAAGCAAATCCCCTCAATGTCAAATACCTTAGCTTATATGTAAGCTTTCTCCCTTTTGAAACTAAGTTTACAACCTTTATTCTACAAGACAAACTTGCACATGTTTAAAGGTGTACCCTGGGAATCTGGGTATCTTTCCAATGGTCATATAAATCGTTAAGAATATAACTTATAAATGTATCATGAGCTTAGCACAACTGACTAATAATAATATTTTTGCAACATTAATGAATGGTTGAAAGATGAAAAATATGCCATATTACATTTACATTACATTTAAGTCATTTAGCAGACGCTCTTATCCAGAGCGACTTACAAATTGGGTATGTTTATTATCTGACCATGCTGGTCCTGTGTGCCTGTTGGAAGACAATCATTTTTCTTTAATAGTGGTTGGCATCCAATAAATGTTGCATTACTGTCACCTACTAGACTGGAATATATAATTTTTGCTTAAAGAAATCTATACAAAACAATCTACAAATACCCTACCATCTAACCCTGCACTCACTAAAAACCCACCACCCTGCTCCACTATTTAAATCTATTTAGTCCTACCTCAGTTCAACAGCCTGAAAAGATGGGAAACCACCACTGAACACATCCTGTAACTCTTCTGACGTCAAGTCTCACACACCCAAATACATCTCTGCAGCTGCCACCACAACCTCAATTTTACATTTACATTTAAGTCATTTAGCAGACGCTCTTATCCAGAGCGATATATATATATCATATATATACCATATATATCATATCTCCTATGTTATAAATAATGATATGCAATATCAATAGCGGGCGGATGAGAAATACAACACAATGTGAAATAATGTTTTTTTTTCTTCTCAGTAATATGCATTAAAGAGGGTGATCTTCACATCCTAAACTTGAGAATAGCGATGCTGGGCTAACACATCATTCTGAGATAAAGCAACGAGAGGCCCGTACACAGAATACTGCCTCTTTAATGTTGTTCCATATATTCCTGTCACGCCTTGGTCTTAGTATTTTGTGTTTTCGTTATTTATTTGGTCAGGCCAGGGTGTGACATGGGTTTATTTTGTTGTGTTTTCGTATTGGGGTTTTAGTAGGCATTGGGATTGCGGCTGAGTAGGGGTGTCTAGCATAGGCTATGGCTGCCTGAGGCGGTTCTCAATCGGAGTCAGGTGATTCTCGTTGTCTCTGATTGGGAACCATATTTAGGTAGCCTAGGTTTCACTGTGTGTTTTGTGGGTGATTGTTCCTGTCTCTGTGTTAGTGTTCACCAGACAGGCTGTATAGGTTTCACGTTTCGTTTGTTGTTTTGTATATTTAGTTATTTCACGTATCCTGGTCCTTCTGTAGCTCAGTTGGTAGAGCATGGCGCTTGTAACGCCAGGGTAGTGGGTTTGATCCCCGGGACCACCCATACGTAGAATGTATGCACACATGACTGTAAGTCGCTTTGGATAAAAGCGTCTGCTAAATGGCATATATTATTATTATTTTCATTAAAGAACATGAGTAACCACCATGCTGCATTTTGGTCCAACTCTCTTTCAACAGACGAACGTCGTTACAATTCCACATAACGCCCATGTACTTGGTTCACTAAATCCAACCCCCTCGAACCACAAGAGATTAATCAACTATATTTTTGTTTCTCATTAAATTTGAGTTATTAGATGGTGTGTGTGTGTGTGTGTGTGTGTGTGTGTGTGTGTGTGTGTGTGTGTGTGTGTGTGTGTGTGTGTGTGTGTGTGTGTGTGTGTGTGTGTGTGTGTGTGTGTGTGTGCGTGTGGTCCCTCAGTGGAACATTGTGTTAGATCAATAAGAGACAGTGTGTGACCATCAATGGCATCAAATTACCTAGGGCCCTGAACAACCGACA